>NC_056747.1:1232716998-1232944498 GCF_019279795.1 Protopterus annectens
AGTAGCCACAATTGGTCTTATAAAAAAAGAACTTATAATCGTACTTAGATATGTTACCGATACATGTAAGTTCATATGAATTGCAGGAGGAGTCAGAGTGGAAAACACCTGGAATAGAAGAAAAGCATTTTGCACTGAGGTGTCTAGCAGGTACCCCAGAAACACAATACTGTGATGGAGTAAAAAAAGAAAGACTTTTAAATGTTCTCTTGGAATACCAGCCTGTGTAGGAGATTTCTTATCCTGGTGAGAGATACCTGACACTTTGAAAAATACATACAAAGATAAACAAGTCATGTAATGTGGAAAATGTGGATACCTTGTAGCTTGCAATGGGCAATGACAGGAGCTAGACACTTTGTGAAAACGCTTGAAGCAGTAGTTAGTCAAAAGGGAAATGCAGAAAACTGATAATGTGATCCAGACACAAAAAAACATAAGGAATGTCTGAAATCTGGATGAAGAAGAATGTGATGATATGCAGCTTTTAAATCTAAGGTTACTAAAAAAATCAAATGAGGAAGAAAGTTATAGATTGTGAAGTCAAATCCTTTTGAACTTGGGCACTATCATAACCTGATTCATGAAAGAAATATCCAGAACTGGTCTCTAGGAATTCTCTTTTTTATTTATTTATTTTTATTTATTGACATTTGTTAACCGAGTTGGTTCCTCTGGGATTGTGCCCCATTTTCAGTGGTGACCCGAGGAGAAAAGCTCCAAAAAAAAAAAAAAAACAGTTTACAGAGAATCAAACATTTGAGTCAAAAATATGGTCAAAATCAGTTATACAAGAACGTTAGAGAGACAAAGCAGAAATGCAAACACATGATGTATACATAATATTTTTACAGACAAAAATATATTTACAAATTTACAAAAAGAGTTTAAGTCCAACAGTATTGATTGCAGAGTTTAATAAGTATCCACAATAGTGGAGAACTTAGCTGTGGAGAGACTGAAACGGTATACAGTAGTATATGTATATGTACAAGTATATGTAGTATATATTTTTTTGGCATTCCTAAAATTTTTACATCCTCTGGGAGGTTCTGAGAATACAGCCAGGCAAATCTCCTTAAAACAGTACTAGTGGCAACAGCCTGGAAGTAGTAAAGTACAGTTGTGTAAAATCTTATGACAGTAAATGTCCCACTGTTCACTGTTGCATTGTTCCATACATAAGGTATCTCCTGCCAAGGATAGCCCAACTTCTGGCCAGTACACCAACACCTTTACTATTTACAGGCACCATACATCACATACATGTTCTCCGCACAAGGTGTACAGTATAAAGTGATGTACATGTGCACACACTTCAGAACTTCTTTGCCACCCATCTGAACCCCATCACTGAATGTTGGTCTGAATGTATTTTTTACGTGCTGGTTAGCAACCTGTTTGTAAGTTAAGTCCCCACTGAGGTTCTTTCTTATCTTTCCCTTTTAATTGTATTGTTGGTTTCATGCCATACAGAAAGGGAACATGTCAGTGTAGGAATTAGATTCCCCATAAAGATCATCACGACCAGTGTCCCCTCCTTCTGGGTGCTTCCTGCAACCATACACAGTGTTGTAAATGCCAGTGTTTGTCCCCAATACCCTATGTAGTTGCCTCTCCTTCATGTCTATTTACCCTGAAAACCAATGTCTTAAACTGTTTGCTCAGGATGTTATGGTTGAGTCTTTCAGTTCCGAGGGTCAGCCATTGACCAAGAGATAGACCAAAAAACTCATGTCTGATACAGCTGCTGTCCAGCCTTCCCTGGATGTCTTTCTTGAGGCTAGTGAAAGCCAGGAGGATCGCCCACATGATATGAAAGTCATAACCACACTTTCAACGAGTAGTGACTTGAGAAACAGAAGAAGCTAAACCACGCAAAGCAGATTTTTTCTCACAAGAGGAAACTGCAGCCAAAACATTCTAAATACTTTTACAATTTCAGGATAAACTTCAGCAAAAACGAGTCTTACTATTTAAAATTCTAAAAATCAAAGTTGCAGAAGCATTCACTTTTATCCAAACTTACCATAGCTTTACCATCCTTATCAGAAGAAGGAGACAGATTAGAATTAAACTCATTGGCAGTAGCTGAATAAATTAAAGCTATAGCTGTTGAGTCAGGTCTGGGGTTAGTGTACAAAAACTTGAAAGACTGTGGAATGTTGTGCATTCTATCTGATATCTTAAGAACAGCAGGTAGGCTGTCAGGAAAACCACAGGATGTGACAAACAAATCTTCCAATGCTGCAATTCTAGTTGTAGCAAATCATAATATTTTCTAAGGACTGGGAAACCTCAGTGTTCTTCCACTGAAAACATTTGTTCGTTCTGAAAATAGTCTCAGAGAAAGAGAATCCCTGATACTTTCAGATACTATACACTCCTCAGACTCTGAATTGGAAACCTAAAGAGAAAAGACTGCACAAATTCCAAATAATGAACCACTGCAGGGAAAGAGAATTAACTTTTTTCTTTACCAGAAACCAACTTACAAGAAGGGTCAATAGCCTACACAAGACTTTGAGCCAAGCCCAATAAATTACTCCTGTCCAAAGAAAGTGGGCAGGAGTTCTCTGTTTTATTTTTTTGACAGGAAAATTAGAGCAAATAAAATCAGTATTGCCAGCAAAAGCTTCTCCAGAAATGGGCACACAACATTCTAGTTAAACAGGGGCACATTGCCTGCCCTTTCTTCCATGACTGGAAATGGCATTTATTGAAGAAATGGATACATAAATGCATAAATAATGGCTACAGTAATTAATGTACTTCAACTTGTTGCTATCAGATACATGCACTGCAAACCAGTGTCACCCCCCCCAAATGTGCCCATTAATTACAGCCACTTGAATAAAAGAGACTGAGGAAAATTGCCAGTGAACCTGCAAAACTGTCACACTGAGAAGAAAAAGAAAAATAAGTTGTGTCTTACCATAATGTTCCCTCTGTACTTTCTGTCTTCACTACTCCTTGGACTGTGGGCTAGGTTCAGAGTCTCGGAAACAACTCGGCCGTTTATTTCAACTCACGCCTTCCAAACTCTCTCGCTAGGCTTTATCCATAATGGGCCTCTCAAAATTACCTCCGATCAAGTTTGGCCAAAACAGTGGCAGACAAACAGCAAATAAGAGAGAGAGACCAGATATGTCTCCCTAATATGAAGCCAGTTCTGGAAAAACATTAGATCCACTAAGAGTCCAAACTGGCCACATCTACTAAAGAAAATCATAAGGCCTTCTTCACATATGTCTGCAATCTCTAAGGAAGCACCCAGATCTGCTCAGAACTGGTGGTCAAGGACACCACATACACAAATGCTGTAGATTTAACCAACCTGCTGGCAGACAGGTTCAGTGAAAACTTCACTCCTCTGTCCCCCATCAGTAAAACAGGACATCCCCAGTACTTGCCCCCCACCTTATCTCTAGGGAGCAAGTCATCACTGTCCTCTCTAATGCAAAACATACAGCCTCTGTGGTACCCAATAACATCCCAGACTGCATCCTACATGAACTCAGGCAGGAACTTGCAGCACCATTAGGCACTCTATTCAACCAAAGCCTGAGTACCGGCTTCATCCCAGCTTAGTGGAGAACAGCTACTGTCAACCCTTTGCACAAAGGTGGAGTATCCACCAATCCAGGAAGTTATAGACCCATCAGCCTAACTAGCCTCATCTGCAAGGCCATGGAGCAGATCATGGACCTCATTAACATGGACATTTGAAATCTCCAGACACTTGATCTTACACAGTTTGGTTTTGTCAAGGTGAGGTCATGCCTGTTCAATTAGGTTGACTTCTTTGAGACAGTCACCAAGGCCATAGACAAGGGAAAGACGTTACACACCACCTACCTTGACCTGGCCAAAGCCTGCAATACTATTCCCCACACAGGTATAATAGATAAACTCTCTCAACTAGGCATCAATCCATATGTTACCAGATGGGTAGCAAACTGGCTCACTGATAGAACCCACCTAAACAAAATAGGGGAAGCCACCTCAAGTAGTAGAGCCGTAACAAGCAGTGTAGTCCAGGGATCGGTCTTGAGGCCTCTGCTGTTTGGGATATACTTCTCGGAGATGCAGGCCAAATCTAGTGGGCTATGGCTGATGAAGTTTGTAGATGACTGCAAGCTGGGTGCTGTCATCAATTCCCTTAGTGATGTGGACTTACTCCAAGAGGGTCTCACCCAAACAAATGACTGGTGGCAGAAACATGGCCTCAAACTTCATGTCAAAAAATGCAACATTATCCCTTTTGGGGAGAGTGATGTCCCTACAAATTATCACATTGATAATAAGGTCCTAAGCATGTAATCAGTCGTAAGGGACATGGGCACCCAGGTTGATAGCAAACTGACATTTGACCACCATATTGCCTCCATTGTGTGGAAAGCTTTCTACATGGCCTATCTATCTTATCCAGAGACAAGGTGGTCATAACATCCCTGTATTCTTCCCTTATTAAGACCTATTATTGAGTACAATGCCCCTTTCGGCATGTACCTCACAAAGCACATGCAACAGTTGGAGAGACCACAGAGGTTCCTCACCCGGAGAATCCAGGACCTCAAACATCTACTCTACATAGATAGGCTAAAAGCCTTGTCCCTCTACTCAGTCTCCTACAGACTCCTGATAGGTGACCTCTGTCTGGCATACAAAGCAATCTCAGACCCTGCACTGATGGGACTACTGCATATACGCAAGTCAAGTTCCAGTTGAGTAACCCACACATTTGATCTCAACCTGGTCTGTGACATTAATAGGATTTGTTGGTAGGACAGATTTGTGTCCCAGAGAGTCCCCTTTTTGTGGAATAGACTCCCTATCCATGTAAAGCAGAGTACCGCATTAAACAGTTTTTAAGCGCAACCTGGACAACTGGATGGGGAACAGAAAATACACCCTTGGGATTCCACCTGTGTCCCTGATGGACAATGGCATAGGGTGCTGACTTGTTGGAACATGGGCTAAATTCTTGACTAGGCATGTAAGGGCCTTGGGGCCAATAGCTTAGTAACTTCCTATGAGTCTCAAGCTGGGGGGAGGAGGGAGGGATGTCAAGGATTAGTGAAGATTGACAACACAGATGGAACATTATGGTAAGACATAACTTCTTTATCTGATGTTGTCAATCTTCACATAATCCTTGACTGTGGGACATAGTCCCTAGTTACCTGAACCTTGGGAGGTGTCTCAGAAGAATATTACTAAGTACCATCGAACCGAATGATGCTCTTCCCCTACAGACCTGATCCAATTTGTAATGAGTGATAAACGTATGAGGAAAAGACCAAGTAGCTGCTGCACAAATGTCATCTAAAAAAGCTCTGGCATGAAAAACTGCAGAAATTACCACCACTCTAGTTGACTGGGCTTTTACTGGACATGACAGACTGAGCCCTTTTGATTGACAGATAAATGTGCAACAATCTTTGAGCCATTTCGCCAAAGTAACCTTGGAAACTGGAATACCTAAAGAATGTGAGGAAAAAGTAACAAATAGTTAGGCAGATTTCCTGACATCCTTTGCTCTGTGGAGATAAAAATGTAGCTGTCTGTGGGGACTTCTACTGAATGAAGGGAATACTCCCTTTATTAGGAAAATTAGGGAAAAAATGGTAGTTGAAGTGTCTGATTAATATTACATTCTGAGACCACCTTCAGTAAAAAGGATGAATTAATCCTAAGGGAGACCCTGTCTTTGTGAAATATTATGTAGGGTGGTTTGCAGGACAAGGCCTGAAGTCCAGATACTCTTCTGGCAGATGTAATAGCCGACAAAAAATAAAGTTTTCCAAGACAACTTCTTTAAGTCACAAGTAGCTGATGGTTCAAAAGGAGACAAAGTAAGGGACTGAAGAACTAGTGTTACATCCCAAGGAGGAATGGGTTCTTTAAAAGAAAGTCTTAACATTAGGATCCCCTTTAAAAAGGCTTTACAACATTTGTGCGACATAAAGGATGACCCATCAAAACTCATATGGAAGTTTGAGATTGCTGCTAAATGGACTTTAATTGTTGAGGAAGAAGAACCAGATTGAAAAAGATTTGCTAAAAAAAAATCCAAAACTTTATGAACAGGGGTTGAATAAGGATCAGGTTCATTCATAAGGGCCCAAGTTGCAAATTCTTTCCTATTTACTCTGATACAGTTTCCTAGCTGAAGGTTTGTGATGGGCAACAATGATTTGACAGACAGGAGAGGAAAGGGAAGGATGCCTGGCAATAATGAGAATTGGAGAAGCCACGCCATGAGCTTGAGATGATGAAGATTCAGATGAACCATGCCTTCTGGATAAGACAGCAGATCTGGATCTGGGTCCAGTATCCAATGTTTCTGAAGAAGATGAGGCCAAAGGAAGGGAAACCAAACATGTCGAGGTCAAAAAGGGGCAATGGGATTATTGAGTTCTCCAACCCCTTGGCTTTCTTTAGAAACTGGGATATCAAAGGAGTTGGGGGGGCATAGAGAAGATCAGGGGGCCAATTATGGAGAAGAGAGGTTCTGGGCGAGTCCTCTGGAGGGAGAATTAAGGGAAAGTAACTGCTGCACTTGTTGTTTAAAGAGGATGCAAAGAGATCACAGCAAGGTTGGTCACTGTGGCTTGGGGTTGCAGAAGGATGAATGGTCGACCCCAAAAGAATGCTGTTGGAGCAGAGCCACCATGCAAGATCCTGCTTGCAGTGATTGGTGATCAAGATGGGGAGAGACATTGGCTGATCTATCAGAGGCCAATGGGAGGATAGTAACCTTTGTAAGATTTGCATGTGATATCTTGCTAAGGGAACAAGAGTGACTGAGGCTGCCATCTAGTCTAATGCTTGTAGGATTAATCTGGCTGGAACACTTTTGCTCTGGATAATTTGGCTGACCTGAGATCTGATCCTTTGCAGCCTTTCCTGTGGAAGTGAAGCAATTCCTGTGACTGCATCCAACAGGGCTCCAATAAATTCTAGTTGTCAAGAGGGTTGCAAATTTGACTTTCTGTAATTTATTGTGATGCCTAGGGATGCACAGAGATGCAGAGTGTAATCTATTGCCTGTTCTGAGGCCTGGTGGTAGCAGTGAGGAGCCAGTCATTGATGTATGGAAAAACTCAAAATCCTTGCAGTCTGAGATGAGCTGCTACTACTGCCATACATTTGTTGAACACCCTTGGGGTTGAGGTCAGTCCAAACGGCAGTGCTCCGAAATGGAAATGACTGGCTCCTAGACAGAAATGCAGGAACCTCTTGAAGCATTTGTCCATTTTTATGTGGTAATACATTTCCTGAAGAGCTATAGAGCACATCCCAATCATCGTTTTTCACAAATGGAAGTATGGACTGTTCAGAGACCATCTGAAATTTGGTTTGCTGTACTGCCTTGTTGAACTGGCTGAGATCCAAACTGGGTCTTCAGTCCCCTGTTTTTTGGGCACTAAAAAGAACCTTGAATAAAACATGGATCATATTTGATCTGGTGGGACTTTTTGAATGACTCTTTTGTCGAGCAATTTTTGAATTTTTGCTACTGCTGATTCCCTGTGATTAGGTGGAACATTCGGGAGTCTTTTTTTGGAGTTCTGGACTTGTAGAAAGTGGGACATTGATATGATTCCCTGCACCCACTTGTCCAAAGTTATCAGTTGCCAGGCAGGTTGATGCAGGGATAACTGTCCTCCAACTGCCTCCAAAGAAAGACAATCGGGCCTCATTCAGGAGTGCTGGTAGGAAGTACCAGAGAAGGAATCTCTGGAACCCTGGTTCTACAGGCCATTTCTGCCTCTAGGGTGGCGTCTTCCATTATTTCCTCCTCTGCCCCAGGGAAAGTTTGTGACGTGAGTCCTAGAAAGGCCCTTGGGATTTTTTTAAACCATAGTCTCCAACTTCTCTGGTTCCTAGAGTAAGGCCATTGAGGAGTGGAATAAATGTACACCTATGGCAGAAAGAGTCTTCCCATCCTTCTCACATATGGCCAGAGTGTCTTTTACCTTAGGACCAAAAAGGGATGATCCATCAAATGGAGCACTGATGAATGACACTTTAAATGGCTCTGTAAAGGCACACAAGTGTATCCAGGAGTTCCTTCTAATGGTTAGCCCTGAAACCACTGCTACTGTCATCCCTTCAGCTGCATGGGCAATCAGCCTCATGGACGAGTTAGAAATTGGTTCAAGGGTGGCAAGCTGAGAAGTAACATTATGCCATACCCCTTCAGCTACTGTTCCTGAGAGGGTATCTGAGAGCTGTTTGACTAGATCCCTCTGTAACCTTGTAAAGTGTGCCATGTAGTTCAAGGACCTGAGAGCAAAGGTCGATGAAGTGTAAACATGCTTCCCAAACCTATCCAAAGTCATAGACTCCTTGTTAGGAGGATGGATAGTTGGACTTTCCTCAGCAAAGTCCTTCTTAGTGGCTGCCGCTATCACCATGGTGTCCACGGGTATACCTTTAGATCAATGTTTTTCTTCTTTCTGGGGGGGGGGGGGGTCTAGTCAGGTATCTTGGCGATCAGTTCCATGGAGTTGGGCATCTTCCATGCCTGGTGAGCGATCAGTTTAATAAGCTTGTCAGTGGGCAGAGAGATCCAAGACGTAGAAGGTTGGTCACGATAAGCTTCCAGGTATACAGACTCCTCCGGGGAAGGTTGGAGGGAAGACCAGCCACTCCTCTGCTTCAGGATCTCTAGGACGTCAACGAAGGAATCATCAGGGGATGACCTGGGGAAACCTTCCCCTTAATCAAAGTTGGTATCTTTGGTGAATATCTCCTCCAGGGAGTCTAATTGCTTCCTTCTGCACTTTTTCTTCGCAGGTACTTCCTCGGAAGGATGTTCTGGGGAATTGCCTGAAGAGGAAACCACCAAAGAGAGTCTTTTCTGGGGTTTTGTGCCCTCTGTCCCAGGGTAGAGACGGATGGAAGTGCAGGTCAAGGAGATATAGAAATCTGGCTCGATAGGGATGGCAGAGACAGGGAATGCCCAATGGACAAAGCCTTCTCCACGATTCGGAAGGCCACCCCCCCATAGAGGGATGGGAGCCCGGAACAGAAATAGACTCCTTTGGAACCAAGGTCCCACTCCACACCGAGGAGGCGACCCCCAAAACTGAAGCCTGGGCTGATACAACAAAAGCTGAAGCACCGAGCGTCATGGAAGGCTCTGAAATTAGTGAAGTCGATCCATGTACCTTGGAATGAGCCAGGGAATCTCAACCCTGGGAGGCCGCCGGTGTAGAAAGCCCAGAGGCACTCAAGGCAACCTTTGGTTTCTGAGAAGATGATGCTACTGGAACAAAAACAGCTGAAGCCAGGAATGTCAGAAAATTTGGTCTTTGGAACACCACCTAAAAAAGGCACTACAGCGGTGGCAAGAGCCTCAGCCAGTACCCAGAAACCCAGAGGTGACAGATGCAGGCCATCTTTGGCAAAGCATCGCGGTCTGTCAATCATGTCATCCCAAGCAGACAGATACTGGATCCTCCTAGAATGACACCAGAAACTTAGCCAATTGTTGAAGTCAATAATTTTTTGCTTGTACTGCAGTATCATTCTGGGTGACAGTAGGATACTGCTCAGGGCTAGTGTCATATCTGCCTGGGCCACAAAATCCGAAAGCTCCACCATGTCTCTCTTCATGTAGTCCAGAGAGGTGTGTCTTAGGTCATTCACTCCCGCATGGATAGTGACAGAGTCATACTTGTACTTGTGGAGTGACCTGAGTGCGTGTGTTATGTGTCGGATTCTGCCACCTGATCAACAGGTGACTGTTACCTTCTCCGTATTCAACCTAGTGATTGTGACATCTGAGTGCCTCACTAATGAGTCACCTATGATTAGTGCATTGGGCAAGGTGTTTAGCCTTAGGGGCTTGGGTTGAGGGGCACACTGTGGAGGTGAGCTGTGTGTCCTGTGGTTTGTGCTGTATTGTTGTGGTCGAGTGCATTTCTGTCTTGGAGGTCTGTAGTCCAGATACAGATTTGCTGTATCCAAGACTGTTTGTAAGCTTTTCAGCCCCCCCCCAAGCCTTTCTGTGTTGGAGGGAAGCCTTCTAGCTTATCAGTGGGAGTGGTAACCACTAGGTAGCCTATCTACCACAAGAGGAGTGGTTTCTGGCCCAGAAATTGTAGCTTATTGGCCGTTTGGGCAGTATTCCCATCCGTTTCAACTTTCTGGTTTAAAAGCCCATGTTTTGGACCAGCTCGTTCTGACCCCCACCAGAGAAAGCAACATCCTTGACCTGGTTATTACTAACATGGGAGACTGCTGCTCTACACCAATAATCAATTCCTCCCTGGTCAGATCAGACCATAAACTAATCACCATGGAAATCTACATCTCATCCACACCTCCCCGCAAAGGTAACCACCTTGAAAAACTTCTCCAAAGCTGACTTTGGACTCCTAAAATCAGAGATGGCTAACTTCACGGCACCCATGCCAATGGAAAATAGCTGCATGACTGCAGGATCTTACACCAGTGCACTGTATGAACATGTACATAAATGCATGGAATTAGCCATACCCAACAGAACCAAGACGCTCTCCTCCAAAAGAACGAAGCCAATCTGGTGGTTCCCTGCCATTAGTAAATTCTACAACAGAAGGAATAAACTGTTGCAGAAAAAGGTGATGTCCCAAGACTGGAAAACCTCCCTTATTAGCCTCAACAAAAAGTTGAGATCTCTCATCAAATCCTCTAAAGCCAGCTATGACAGCAGAATTGCTGCAGACACTAAAAACAATCACAAAGCCTTCTATAGTTATGTCAAGAACCTCCACAGCAATACCCAGATTTGCTCTGAGTTACTACACAATAGTACCTCCTATACTGAGCCAAAAGATATTTCCAACATACTGGCCGACAGATTCTGCGCCAACTTTACCCCCCCCCCCCCAAATGACCAATCACAATACCAGAAGAATGCCAGGCACACAGCATTACTGCAGCACAGGTTAAAGCTGCATTGTCCAAGGCCAAGAGTACAGCTTCCATGGGAACCGATAATATCCCTGCCTCTGTTCTACATGAACGACTAAGCTAACTGGCACCACATCTGTGTGCCCTTTTCAGTCATAGCCTCACCTCAGGCTTTGTCCCTACCGAATGGTGCACTGCTACAGTCATCCCTCTCCATAAAGGGGAAGTGATTACAGACCATGGGAATTATCGCCCCATTAGCCTGACAAGTCTGATATGTAAAGCTATGGAGAGCATCATCATGGACCTGATTAACAAAGATATAGGAAATCTCTAAACTGTAGACCCCATGCAATCTGGCTTTGTGAAAAAGAGATCATGCCTGCTCAACCTGGTTGAATTCTTTGAGTCAGTCAGCAGGGATGTGGATGAAGGTAAGGCAGTGCATACAGCCTACCTCGATCTGGCCAAGGCCTTTGATACCATACTTTACACAGGACTTATTGATAAACTCACCAATCTAGGCATCAACCCCTATATCATTAGGTGGGTTGCAAATTGGCTCACAGATAGAATATATAGTGTGAAAGCAGCAGATTTCAAGTAAGACTGTTGACCAGTCACAAGTGGAATCCCACAGGGATCAGTCCCGGGTCCTCCCCTGTTAAGCATCTACTTCTCAAAAGTCCAAGCAAACACAAAGGAACTCTGGCTGACTAAATTCGCAGATGACTGCAAGCTGGAAGCCATTATTAACTCCTCAGGTGATGCAGTCATCCTACAGAAAGGCCTCACTGAGACCAATGACTGGTGTCGAAACCATGGCCTTAAGCTTATCGCCAAAAAATGCGTCATCACCCCCTTTTCTAAAATCTCAGTTCCCGCTAATTACCACATCATTATAAGAGATCTGGGGCTGCAGGTTGGCAGCAACTTCTCCTTTGACTGCCACTGTGGCCAGAAAGTCCTTCTATGTGGCACATCTCATTACCCAGGGTTTTGCATCCAAGAAGAAAGAGGTCATCATCTCTCTCTACTCTTCCCTCATTAGACCAATCATCGAGTATAATGCCCCATTTGGCATGTACCTCACTAAACACCTACAACAGCTGGTCAGGCCACAGAAGTACCTCAAGAAGAGGATCCTCGGCATTAAACACATGTCCTACATGGACAGACTCAAAAGACTCCAGCTATTCTCTGTCTCATATCGCCTACCTAGAGGTGGTCTCTGCTTGACTTACAAAGCCATGTCTGACCCAGCTCTGCTAGAAATGCTACATCTAAAGAAATCCCAATCCCTCCGCACCACACATTCCAGAGACCTCACCCTCATTACCACAATCAACAGAACATGCTGGAGGGGCAGGTTTCTCACCCACAGACTGCCCATGCTCTGGAATATACCTCCCATACATGTCAAGCAGAGCACCTTGCTATCCCTCTTCAAGAGAAATCTTGATGAGTGGATGGGTAATAGAAAGTTCACCCCGGGGATCACTCCAGTGGCTCTACTTGATAGAGGCACTGGGAACTAAAGTTGTGCGGCACGATGCCAGGACACTTCTATGGGTTAGGCTTGTAAAGGCTACAGGGCCATTACCCTAGTACACACCTATGAACCTATGAAAAGATATAAAGAAGTACCAACCATGGTACTGAGGAAAGAACTACCAACAGTAGTGAAGTAGAGTGAGGAAGACACACACAAACATGCTATTTAAGATAACAAGAGGAGCGGGTATAGAAAAAAGGCACTATAGATAGAAGGGAGACTTATAAAAGAGAAAAAAAGATATTTTTATGGAAATAAATTACTTTAACTATAAGCCAAAACTTGAGAGCAGTCTTATGCATCTGACACATGAAGTGGCAAATGAGATCAGAGTAATTTTGAGAGGAGGATTATGGGTAAAGCCTAGCGTGACAGTTTGGAAGGTGCGAGCTGAAATAAACGGCTGAGTCAGAACCGAGCCCACAGTCAAGAATTATGTGAAGATTGACATCATCAGATCAGAAAAGCCTTTGAGCTGGACAAGAAACTGCTGCCCAGTTAAATGACTGTGTAAACCTTAGATGTCTGATTGTGATTACAGGAATGAATAAATGCACAAATGTTTTTCAAGCTATAGAACAGCATAAAATGGCATCAGTGGCATGTGTGCTCCCAAGAGCATACCTAAAGGCCCTTCTGCAAAATCTAATCCAAGAAAACTAAGCAGTTAATCAGTAATATGAGTATATGCCCTACCCTATGCCAATTTTCTGATCTTGTATAAACATGCTTTAAGTTACTATGTATAAGACTTTCACAGAGAAACAATGTAAAAAAATATAACTATTAGAAAAATAAAATCATCAGTTAAAACTACATTAATTGTTTTTAGTTTTGCATTTTCCAGACCTGAAACTGTGTCCCTGTTGCAGCTATTCATACATAGCACCCCAGGCATGCAAGGTCTTAATTTGCTGATGTTAAGAAATATCCTTTTTATTCTGTTACCACATAAATTAAAAAAAATCAGAAATACAGTGAATAACTAGTCTTTTCATTTCTTCCTGGTCTCTTAATTCCTCATTCTACTGACCATACAGCCTTTAATCACTGTTGCGGTCTGTCATCTGCCAGCCGTGAAAGTCAACATCTGGTGCTGGCAACTACCTATTTTGTATAAGAACCACTGAGTTAAGGATTCATTCTATTTCAACAAGCATATGAATTATCAGAGCACTCAGCTGATATCTAGCTGGACATATACCCAAAAGGAAGAAGATGCACGCATTCTGGCATTAAAATAAGGCCTTTTTCAGGGTAACCATTTTGTATTTAAGACTTGGCAACAAATGTTAATGAGCTGTTTGTAAGGGCTTTTACTGTTAGATCACTGTTCTACTTCATATAACATGAGATAAAAGGTGAAAAAAAAAGATGTTGTATATTCTATTACTTTTTCTTTAAAGATTCCATCATCATAGAACATATTAGTGGGAGTTAAAGACCAAGCAAAAACCTTCACAACATGATACCATGAAGGCATATTTAGGAGCTGCTACAGGTGAAAGAGGAGGTGGGGGAATAGACTTGACTTAGGAGCTGAACATGCTGAGGTCTTGTTTGCAAGTCATCTATAAAAATATGCACAGAACAGATTCCGCATAATAAATCAACAGAACATGGAAATATTAAAAATGTAAAAAGGAAACATACTTGTTTGCAAAGGGTAGCTATTTTTAGAGCAAATGCGTTCAGAAAGTGCACAACACATGCAAAAGGTTCTGAAAACAAAACATCACTACAGAATGAAAAACAGGAAATAAAACAGGGAATGGGCAAGACATTCTGTCCCTCTTTAAGCATTATTATGGGAAATTATGCAATGAAAACATACAGTAAGTAAGAATATAAACAGTGGTTAAAGACTGGGAAAGACATTCAAATTTTGTATAAAACTTTTCCCTTCATCACAATTACATAAGACATAACAGATAAAATTCACTCCTTATATGCAACAAGGTATTGACTACATTCCTTACTCCAGAATTCTATAAAACATTTATATCTTGGAAAATATACACTAACCTAAAGCGAACCACTTTTCAAGAACAGTGGCATAACAGGGTGACTTGATCAGACCCGCACTATATGCAAGTTGAACTAAGGACATATAACAAAGGATTACAATATGAAGTCGTCACAGCCTTAACCCTGTGTGACAGACTAACAGAAATGCACTTTTATATATATATATATATCGCTTTTTACATATTAATATTTATCTTTTTCAGAATGGAGTATATGTCCGTCAGTGATTACTGCTATTTTGTCCATTAACCTACTGACACACATAGGTGTGTGTGTGTGGGGGGTCCTGTCTGCAGTGCTGATGATCCAGGCTAGACTAGTGGCCATGATGTAAAACAGCTAACGGGGTATGATGAATAGACTTACACATGATGCTTCTTTTCCAGCAACAGGGGACAGAAAATGCACAGGAATTCCTCACTGTACAAGGACACGGCAAAGGATGATAGTCACTTAACAAGTTTGTGGAAAAGGAACAATAGCAGATCCTTGGAATGTCTGGTATATGTAAGCGTTTGTTGTACATTACTGCATGAACTACATATAGTGAACATCATATTTTTCTAAAGATGAAAGGAGGAAGAGACAGAGCATAAATAAAGAAAAATCAAAAACACCTTCAATAAGACAGCAGTGATTTCTTCTCTTAGATCAGAAACAGACATTATGCCAGGAGGGGGTCTGGGGCAAAAACAAAAGAGAGAGAAACACCATGCTACTACTATATTCCCTGTGAAATATAATCCCATCTCTTTTTCTCTTCAATCTAAATACCTAGATTAATGGGAACAATTTTACCATCATGAGATTATTTCAGCCTCCCATCTTGGGTTTTATTCAAACAGATGAATATACAAGCTACCAAATTAATTACAGCTTCATTCTCTGATCATGAGTTGCTGTAATAAAACAAAAAACAAACACATGGCTTCTCTTTTTCAGATATCCAAAAAGCATTTAAGAAGTTCATAGGCGATTTTTATCATTAAGGGTGTGGAATACTATGAATGTCTATAAGCCCTGAGGAGTGTGAAAAATAATATACTATAGTAAAATTGTTGAGTAGAGGCCAATAGTACAGCATATGGATGAAAGACCAGCACTGTCAGAGTTTTTAGTAGAATCTAGAACAGAAGTTGCCATTGAGAAGGGAATAATTAGTAGAGCATATAAAATATTGAATGATAACTATAAGAATCAATCAGAGGAGGTTAGGAGGGATTGGGAAGAGAGACTGGATAAGCGATTCACAAAGAATCAATGAGAGGATATATGCATGTCTCCCAAATATGCAACAAAGTCTAGAAGATTTAGGATCTTTGCTTGGAAGTGTTTGCATAGGTATTTTTATACCCCAAGTAGACTCCAAATAATTTTTCCTCAGGTGGACAGAAAGGCGTGGTGGGGAAGAGAGAGATAACTGGGAACATATTTTCTGGGAGTGTTATAAGTTGGCAGACTTTAAAGATTCCCTGCAGACTGCTCTGTCGGAGATGCTGGATGAGCAAATCAGTGTAACTATGAAAATGATTTGTTTGAACTATGATACAGAAACAGAATTGCTTAGACATTGCAAGGCCTTGCTGAGTACAATTATGATGGCTGCCAAAAAAGCAATTACTAGAAAATGGAAATCAAAGTCTAAACCAACTTTACTAGAAGTAGTGGAGATTGTAAAAGAGAGAAAAGAACTGTAATTAGAAGTTATGTCCTTACCATAACGTTCCATGTGGAGTGTTCATCTCGCCTTTGTTCTTACACCTGGGTTCGGAGACAATCCTCGGCTCCGTGTCGGCCGCTCTGCAAGCTCTGCATCGAGAAGAAGCTCGAGACCAACCTAACTCCCACAATCCCCCTCTGCCTTTACCTCAGATCTAGTTTGCAAGCAAACCAGAAGTCAGAGAGAGAAACACATTCATGCCAAAAAACATAAGTGCAAAAACATCTATACATATATATATATATATATATATATATATATATATATATATATATATATATATATATACACCTATATACACAACAACTGCGAAATGCAGAAGCAGGATAAACCAAACCAGGCACCAAACTGAACGTTTTTCCTGAGGGTGGGAGGGTGGGAATGTAAGAACAAAGGCGAGATGAACACTCCACATGGAACATTATGGTAAGGACATAACTTCTAAATGTGAGAATGTTCGATCTCGCCGTTTGTTCTTACACCGGGGTAGCGTCCCTAGCTCCATGTTCCTGAGGAACTCACGGGAGAACGTTCTTGAGCACAGTGGAACCAAAGGTTGCCCTGTCCCTAGAAACCCTGTCTACCTTGTAATGAGAAATGAAAGTATGTGGTTTAGACCAAGTGGCAGCTGCACAAATAGTGTCTAATGGTAAGCGAGCTGCATGAGCCAGGGATGTAGATACTGATCTTGTAGAGTGCCCCTTGGGTTTGACAGGTAAAGTTTGTTCCGAAGTAGCATAAACAAATATAATGCAATCAGTTAACCATTTGGAAAGGGTTCGTTTAGTAACTGCTACACCTTTCCTGCTGTCTGCAAAGGCTACAAAAAGTTGATCTGATTTCCTGTGATCCTTTGTTCTATCCAGGTAAAATCTAAGTTGTCTATGAACATCCAATTTGTGTAACATATACTCCAACTTATTGGAGTGATTTTTGAAAAAGGTGGGGAGTTCAATGGATTGATTAATGTTATTAATAGAGCAAACTTTGGGGAGAAAGGATGGATTAGTGCGAAGAGATACTCTGTCAGAGTGAAAGATCATATAAGGGTGTTTAATAGAAAGAGCCTGAAGCTCTGACACCCATCTAGCCGATGTAATGGCTACCAAAAAGAGGGTCTTCCACGACAAATACTTCAATGGACAAGAGGAGGCTGGTTCAAAAGGAGGTAACATCAATTTAGATAATAAAAGGTTCAGATTCCAAGGAGATGTAGGAGTCCTAACTGTTGGTCTAATATGGAAAGATCCTTTTAAAAAGGCCTTACAAAGTCTGTGAGCCATAATAGGGGCCCCACATTCTTCCACATGAAAGTTGGAAATGGCAGCCAATTGCACTCTTAAAGTGGCAGGAGAAGCTCCTTGGTGGAACAATTCGGTTAAAAACTCCAAGATCTTATTTAAAGGAGTTATAACAGGGTCCAAATGCTGTGTATTTGCCCAGAAAACAAAGCGCTTCCATTTACTAGTGTAGGTCTTTGTAGTGGAAGCTTTATGAGAAGCCACTAATATATTCTGAACTGCAGGTGAAAGAAGATCAGACCTGGCTAAGTAGGGAAGTGGAGCAGCCAAGCTGCTAGATGGAGTGACAGAAGCGAGGGGTGGGGAGCCCCTGACGAGTGGGTCAGTAGATCTGGCTCCGGGTCCAAGATACAGGGCCCCCGAATGCGGTGTGCCCGAAGAAAGGGAAACCAGATTTGATGAGGCCAGAATGGGGCAATGAGAATAATCGTCCTTTGCAGGCTGTTGGCTTTCTGCAGAAACTTTGCAATCAGGGGAAAAGGAGGAAAGGCGTAAAGGAGACCCGGGGGCCAATCGTGAACCAGAGCGTCCCTGGGGACTTCCCCTGGAGGGGGTAATAGGGCAAAATAGCTCCTGCATTTGGCGTTCATTGGAGACGCAAAAAGATCGCAGGAAGGCTGGCCCCACTTGCGAAAGATTTCCTTCGCAACTGACTGTTTGAGGGACCACTCGTGAGGTAACAGGATTGCTCTGCTCAACCTGTCGGCTATGACGTTGGATGACCCCGGGATGTGCGTTGCTATCAGAAAGCGACCCATGGACTCCGCCCATTGCCAGATTCTCATGGCCTCTCTGCATAGCTGATAAGACTTGGTTCCCCCTTGCTTGTTTATGTACCAGACTACGGACATGTTGTCCGTCTGAACTGCAATTGTCCCTAGAGGAAGAAGGGGAGCAAAGTGTTGCAACGCTAGAAACACTGCCCTCAACTCTAGAACATTGATGTGCAGATTGTACTCTAAATTGGTCCATTCGCCTTGGACTGTCTGTCCCTGAAAGATGCCCCCCCACCCTATCAGGGAAGCGTCCGTGGTCACCGTAGCTGTCGGTGTGGGTAGCACAAACGGTCTCCCGCTGGAAAGGTTGCAAGTCCGGAGCTACCAGGCTAGGTGTGATTTGCATGTGCTTGTGATCAGAATTTCGTGTGTCAGAGGTAGCTGTTGGAATGACCATTGTGCAAACAGTAGCCATTGTAGCACTCTCATGTGCAATCTTCCCAACGGTATCGCAATGAGAGAAGCTGCCATGAGACCCAAAACTTTCAGAACCAGTTTTGCTGGGGATTTTCTGGATGACAGAAGAAGAGATATGTGGCTTTGTAGTGAAGCTATCCTTTCTAGAGGAAGTCTTAGAATTAAATGATGCGTATCCAATTCTGCTCCTATGAATGAGATATGCTGTGATGGCTGTAGTGAAGATTTTTTGAAGTTTACGGAAATTCCGAGATGAACACAAAGCTGTAGTGTGTAATCCCTGGCCTGAATCAGTTGACGCTGGGTGGTGGCAGAAAGGAGCCAGTCGTCCAGATACGGAAACACTTGGAATCCCAGGCGCCTCAGGTGAGACGCTACCACTGCCATGCATTTGGTGAAAACCCTGGGGGCTGAGGTCAGACCAAAGGGCAGGGCTCGAAACTGAAAATGGCTGGCTCCCAGCCGGAAGCGCAAGTGATCCCTGGATGCCCTGGCCATTTTGATGCGGTAGTATGCGTCCTTCAGATCTATTGAGCACATCCAGTCGTCCTTCTGTAAAAATGGAAGGATCGATTGAAGCGTGACCATCCGGAACTTTTCTTTCTTGACGAAGGTATTGAGGTTGCTTAGGTCCAGAATCGGCCTCCAGTCCCCTGTCTTCTTTGGAACTAAAAAGAACCTTGAGTAAGTTCCGAATCCTCTTTGGTCCGCTGGGACTGGTTGGATGACTCTTTTTTCTAGCAGCTTTGAAATTTCTATAGCTGCAGGGTGTCGCAGATGGGGTGGTACATCTGGGAGTCTTTTCTTTGGAATTGGGGGCAATAGGAAGGGTATTCTGTATCCTCTGGTAACAACGCTTTTTACCCAGTTGTCTGATGTAAGATTTTGCCAGGCCTGAGGGTATAAAGCTAAGCGACCCCCGACTGCCTCCAGAGCAGGACAGTCGGGCCTCCTCTCAGGAGTGCTGGAAAGGTTTTCCAGGGGGTGTATCCCTGTCACCTTGGTTTTGCGGACCCCCTCTGCCGTCAGGGCGGCGTCTTCCACCTCTGCCCCCTCCTCTGCCTCTAGAAGGGGCATCACCCTGTGTGCCTGGGAAAGATCCTTGGGGTTTTCGAAACCACATTTTTCCACCTCGTTGCCCTTTGGGGTACGGTCTGGATGGGGTGGAAAAACGGACTCCGACAGCAGACAGAGTCTTTCTCTCTTGCTCACACCAGGTAAGGGTCTCCTTTACTTTGGGGCCAAAGAGAGTGGCACCATCAAATGGGGCGTTAGTAAAGGAAGACTTGAAGGCTTCCGCAAATGAACATAAGCGCATCCAGGATTGCCTACGAAGAGCAATCGCTGAAGCTGCTGCCCTACTCGATCCTTCGGCTGCGTATGATATCAGCCTCATGGATGAGTTTGCAATAGACGTAAGGGTATTGAGATGTGCTGTAACTTTTTCTGAAATAGCAGCATCTGTAGTACCCTGGAGGGTATCTCCCAACTCTTTGATTAGATCCCTCTGTAGCCGTGTGAAGTGGGTCAAATAGTTCAGGGATCACATAGAAAAAGCCGCTGAACTAAAAATGCACTTCCCATACCTGTCCATAGTCCTAGAATCTCTGTTAGGCGGATGGACAGATGAGGAAGATTCAGATATCTCCTTTTTCGTGGCCGCTGCCACCACCATAGCGTCCACTGGCACTCCCTTTGTCAGATAAGCCTTATCCTGAGGGGCAGTAATATACTTGTTAGGCTTTCTAGGGACTGGCTCAACCGTGTCAGGCGTCTCCCACGCCCTTCGAGCAATCAGCTCCATCAACTCATCGAAGGGCGGAGTGACCCAGGAGGAGGAAGGGCGAGCACCGAATGCCTTCAGCAAAACTGACTCATCCTCAGAAGGGGGGAGGGCTTGCCAATCACCTCTCTGCTTTAGGATCTCCAGGATGTCTGAAAAAGAGACATCCTCTGAGGGTGACTTTGGGGACCCTTCTGACTCATCTAAGTCAGTGTCCGATGTCAATGATTCTTGTGGAGAATCTAAGTGTCTCCTCTTACACAATCTTTTCCTCGGAACTTCCTCGGGGGGAGCATCCGAAGAAGCCTCCGAGGAAGAGGGGGCACCCTCCAGGGGTGGCTGAGACACAGGTGCTCGACGCTTAGATGTAGCCGTGGGTGCAGAGGAGGATAACGGTCCTTTATGGGGAGGAGAAGCTGTTTCTGCTGATGTGGTTGTCTGGGTAGACAACACCTTCCTCATGAGGTCGAAGGCCCCCGGGTCCCGAGTCGAGGTATCTCCCGGTTCCGAGGAAATAGGAAGAATCCCCGAGACAGGCACCGATGGCATCGACCCCGAGGACGGAGCCGAGTCGATCCTAGCCGAGGCCCCGAGAGGGAGCGTCGGAACCGAAACATCAGTCCGACTCTCAGTCCCGGATCCAAGGATGGATCTTCGGCTCCGAGACTCCGGTACCGGATCCGACGGAGTCGAGGTGAAAGGAGCCAACCGAGAGAAAGACGGTTCTGGCACCGAGGGTTCCACAATCAGCAGATCAGCCTCTTCCGGCTCCGAAGACTGGATAGGTTTCGGAGGAGGAACAGATGGAGATAAGGGAAGGCCTTCGAGTCTCGATACCAACTGGGATGAGACAGAGATGAGCTTGGATAAGGCCGTATTCTCCATTAATTTCTGCACCACGCGGTCTACATCGGTGTCGGAGAGGGGTCTGGAAGAGCACGTCGAAGGAATCGAAGACGGAGCCGACCTCAACAGTGTCGGGGGAGGGAGCTCCGTCACCGGTTCCAAGACTCGAGGCTCGGAAACTGACAATAGTTCAACACTCGGCCCCGAAGTCTGTGGAACCGGTGATTGAACTTTAACTGAAGAGCTCAGAGCCGATGACCTGGGCTCCGACGTCTTCGATTCCTTCGAGGATTTGGATGCCTGGTCTGATGCATCCAGAGCCTCTTGAAAGGTAGGTTTTAAAAGACCCCTATCCATAAGTTTCCTGCGCCTATCTGTCATGACCCTTCCACTGAAAGAATGACAAATTGAACAGTCTTCTTGCAGATGGAGAGGGCCAAGACAGTAGACGCAGGAACTATGATTATCAGTCACTGACATCTTTTGCCCACATTGGCAACGTTTAAAGCCAGACTTAGCTTTCTCAGACATGTCACAATCTTAGTTATAGCTAACAAAAGGAGTTAGTAAAATGTCAAGTCCAGTAGTTTTGTCCAATCCAGAAACTTTAGTCAAATCCAGTAAAAAAGTCAATCCAGTAGTCAATCCAGTAAAGGGTGGGGTAGGCCCCGAGGGAAAACTCTAATAAAGTATAAAAGAACTTTATATGGAACCGAGAATTCCTCAAAACACTACAAACACACACACACAGTTACTTAATATAAAATTTTTGTAGAAAAAACTCTAAGAAATATAAGAAAAATATAAATCTTAGCTTAAGGTTGCTCGAGCTCATCAAACTGATGCGAACGCTGCAGCGGCAAACTAGATCTGAGGTAAAGGCAGAGGGGGATTGTGGGAGTTAGGTTGGTCTCGAGCTTCTTCTCGATGCAGAGCTTGCAGAGGGGCCGACACGGAGCCGAGGATCGGCTCCGAACCCAGGTGTAAGAACAAACGTCGAGATCGAACACTCTCACATTGGAGATATTTAGAAAAGGGTAGGAGCAAATTACATAGAAAAAAAATGGGAAGTATGGAATCAATACATGCAGAGGAGGAATGAGGTTTAAAAGAAGGCAGGATTTGAATGAGATATGTAATGGTTGGCTGACAATGACTGGATATATTACAAGTGATATATAATGCTTGCAGCTACAGTTGCATCAGCATGGTTTGTAATGTATAATGTTTGCAAAAGAGATTGTGTCAGTATGGTTTATTTTCATTTATATAAATGCTAGATTGCCTATGTCATACATAAATATTTAATAAAGATGTTTCTTGTTTAAAAAAATAGCATAGCTGGTGGCTTTTTTATATTTAACTAATGGTGTTTATCAGGAATGTTTGCTCTCCATGTTATCATTATGGCCTCAAAATCTGAGCAGAATTCAAAAACAAACAAGGTCTGATTCTTATGAATATCAGACAGGACTCAATGAGGACACGACTTTAGATGTTCGGCAGAACTCTAAACCAGATAGTTAATGCAACACCAATCAGATGTAATTTATCAAGAGCATAGCCTTAATGTAGAATGTCACAAGTGTGTGGCATGATACACCTGGGTGAGTATGGTCCTGAAAAATGTGAGTTACAGTATGGGGGTCTACACTCATTACAAACTTCATGGAAAGACAGCCTTTGGAGTAATTGGTTTGTAGTGAATGCTGACCCAATGGGTGTAGGGAAAGAATGCATTGCACTGCCTCACATCTGTGGTGGGGGCAGTTGAGGGTCCCATTGCTAACATGCCAGTGAGGATGCAATCTTCTTCTATTAGGAGAGGCAGGCTGAATGGGAAATGCAGACTACTGCCTGGATGGAAGAAGGAAAAGAGAAGATATTTTTAATGCTTCCAGGATGAGTGAGGACTTACAATAAGTAAGAAACACATACCTAAGACAAATTAGATAAGGGGATGATTTCAATTGCTGACATTTTGTGAGTGGAAGAGAGGCAGTAACACAAATCCATGAGAGGAGGAGTGGATGGGTGGATACGCCAATATCAACTGTAGGTTACAGTACCACTCTCTCTGACAGGCAGGTGAGTGCACCAATCACCTAGACTAAGTTACTGAGGTCAAGAGAGACAATTACTGCAGGGATGAGGAGTGTGTGTGTGTGTGTGTTGATGAGGTTATCTTTGTGTCACTGTAAGTGTGTGCGATGTCGGGAGTGCCAAGAGATTCCAAGTGAGAAGAGGAGGAAAGTACTTGTCAGGTTTTCCTATAGGCATAATTTAGCAGACCCTTTCCAGAGGGGCAGCTGAGTCTAAGAATCGCACACATCTACATAAATACTTAAAAGGTGCTTTTCCCACTTTTAACGTAGGTGAGCAGAGCTCAAATCAGGTTCCAAAGATTTACAGCATTTACAGTGCAGACATTCCATCAACTATCATCCCCCCCTTGCCATTATTCACCATAAAAACCTAGCCAGAATCCAAACAATAAAACATGGCCATGATAACTAATGCATACAGCACCAGAATCTTAACTTAGAACTCTCCCTTTGGAGACTCCTACCAAATCTGCTTCTCAAGCTTATTGTCACTATCCACAAGAATTATACAGAATAAATTTTCTAAAGGAAAAAAAACAATCCGTAACTAATGCAGTACATTAAACTTCCACATGACCTTCCAAATACAATCTGAGTAAAAGGACTCTCTGTTTCAGAGAAATCCTGCCCTATAGCAAGCGTCTAGTAAGGAATATGTGCCTGGTTTATGGAGTTCATGACTCCAAGCTCCACTTAAGAGCACCAGTTTTAAAGGCAGCTCAGCAATGTAAAGGTGACAGTGTAAACAGTTGATATGATGCTGGCCATCTCAGAGGCACTATCATCGCTACACTTAGAAATTCAAGTATCTCCACTGATTATTTAGGTACTAGGTTATTTTGTAAATACTAATCAATCATTCTTTTCTCTAATAAGACATTAAGGATCCATGTATTTGAGGGAAATAATGCAAAAAATTGTAAAAAGTGTACCTGGATGTCAAACTAATGGTAGTTCTTTAAACAAACTGTTCATATGTTGGTACTAGGCAATCAGCCCTAGGGCCTATACAAGACTAGCCATAACAATTCCCTGGCTATTTCTTCTCACACTATTTACTTCCCTGGACTCCTGTCTAGCAGGGTGACTGGCGTGATCCCCGGGGTGAATTTCCTTTCTTCCATCCAATCGTCAAGGTTCCTTTTGAACAAGGCCAAAGAGGCACTCTACTTGACATGTATGGGCAGTCTATTCCAGAGTCTGGGGAGTCTCTCGGTCAGGAACCTATCCCTCCAGCATGTTTTGTTTACTGTGATGACAAGGTTTAGATCCCTGGAGCGTGTGGCTCTGAGGGATTGGGATTTCTTTAAGTGTAGCATGTCCAACAGCTCTGGGTTTGACATGGCCTTGTATGTTAAGCACAGATCGCCTCGGAGTAGACGATATGCGACAGAGTACAGCTGTAGTTTTTTAAAGCAGTCAGAGTAGGTCATCTGCTTTAAGCCTGTGATCCTTTTAGTGAGGTATTTCTGCGGCCTTTCCAGTTGTTGCAGATGTCTTGAGAGGTAAATACCAAATGGGGCATTGTATTCTATAATGGGTCTAATGAGGGATGAGTACAGTGGAACAATGACCTCCTTTTTTCTGGATGAAAAGCCCTTAGTGATGAGGTGTGCCACATAGGAGGATTTCCTGACTGTTGTGGCAATGTGGTTATCGAAGGTGAGACCACTCTCCACCTGTGTCCCTAAGTCTCTTATCACACTTTCGGTGTTTAGTGTACTGCCACCTATGTGGTAATTCCCAGGTACACATTTTTTCCAAAAGGGGATAACTATACATTTCTTGGCATTGAGCATGAGCCCATGGCTCTGGCACCAAGCAACTGTTTCTGTAAGGCCCTTTTGTAGAGTATCCACATCATTTGGGGATTCAATAATGGCTCCCAGTTTGCAGTCATCTGCGAACTTTGTTAGCCAGAGTCCCTTAGTGTTTTCCTGTACATCAGAGAAGTAGATGCCAAACAAGAGCAGTCCCAGGACTGAACCCTGAGGTATTCCATTTGTCTGGAGCTGGGTTTGAAGTTGGTTACTTTTACAGTGTGGGTTCTGCCAGTAAGCCAGTTGGCAACCCATCGAGTGACGTAGGGATTAATGCCCAGCTTAGTAAGTCTATCTATGATTCCAGAATAGGGGATGATGTCAAAGGCCTTGGCGAGGTCCAGATAGGATTGTGTGGACCACCTTACCCTCATCCATGGCTCTGGAGACCGATTCGAAGAAGTCGATCAGGTTCAGGAGACAAGATCGGCCCTTCACGAACCCAAACTGGGTGGGGTCCAGTGTTTGAAGGTTGCCAGTGTCTTTGTTTATAAGTTCCATGATAACACGTTCCATGGTCTTGCAGATCAGGCTCGTCAGACTGACGAGGCGGTAGTTCCCGGGATCCAAGGTGGATCCCCCTTGTGGAGTGGTCAGTTTGTTTCAAATACTGCTTGTTCAGACTATTAGGTACTTGGCAATGAGTTATCTGTTAACTAGGTGCAACTGTATACCAAGGCTATTCAGCTTCTCTGTACAGGGCCTTTGGTGCAGATTTTGTATAATGTTATTTACTATGGAAGAAACCACCACAGCTGTACATTACAATGTAGATGATGGCCCTACACAGCAGTAGCATAGCAAGGGTGGGGGGAAGGGGCAATTACCCGGAGTAAAGTGTTAGTGAGAATAACTGAAAGCCCCCTTCTGTACCGAAATGCTGGTAAAGAAAGGCATTTGGGTTCAGCTTTTTGCTCCTCAATTGAAGAGCTGGGCTGTGGGTTGGCTGCCGTACTGTAGGTAGCCAACTGCACAGTAAGCTCAGGACTGTTTTGTTTTGTTCTTATGGTGAGAGCTAGGGGGGTGGGGTAGATTTAGTGGCATGTGACTGCCTGGTTTACTGTGAGAAACTACTCGGCTTCCTTTTTTTTTTTGTTTTTAAACTTGAGTGGTGTGGCAGGGTGCAGGTGGATTGGCTGCTTAATGCAGGAAGCCAGTAAGCTTTCTGCAGTAAGCACAAATCTTTTTTTTTGCCTGCTCTTCACTGAAGAGCTGAGAAAGTAGGATGCAAGTTTGTGGGGTCAGCACAGGATGCTAGCTGAGCCAGCTACAAGTGTTATCACACAGTAGTCATAATAAAGTGCAACAGGAATATTACATAACAGCAATATGACTGTCCCGAGTCTGCTGTCATTATATCCTCCCCAGTTTTCATTTGCACTGCTATAATATTATTTACAGACACATACCTTACATCTGGTAGCCACCACTCTGTTTCTTATTCCAAACCAGATTTTCATAAGCAAGTAGGAAAATGTAACTTTGTTGCTTCACTCAGGAATATAGCCTGACATACAAAACAGGAGTACCTAAGGATAATTTTGAACCCTACACTTTCACTGGCATACCAACATTTTTTATGAAAACACTCCACCAACTAAAACTCTTCTACAGACTATCACACCTCCTCACCACAACAGTTTATAATGTCTTTTTTTTAAACAAAAAACATCTTTATTAAATTATCACATGACATAGGCAATCATATATATTTATATAAATGAAAACAAACCATATTGACATATTTCAGTTGCAAACTTTATACATCACTTATAATCTATCCAGCCATTGTCAGTTAAACATTACAAAATTCATTCAATTCCTGTCTTCCTTTAAATCTCATTCCTCCTCCAAAACATTATTCTGCATGTATTGTTCCCACAATTCCCATTTTTTTCTATGTAATTTGCACCTACCCTTTTCTAAAGATCTCAGTTCCAATAGTTTTATCTTTGTTACTATAGTCACTGCTTCTAATAGTTGGTTTAGAATTCGATATCCGTTTTCTAGTAATTGTTTTTTTTTGGCAGCCACCAAAATTAACTCAGCAAGGACTTGTATGTCTTGGCAATTCCGATTCTGTAGCACAGCTGGAAAAAAAAATAATTTCCTTTGTTACACAAATTTGCTCATCCAGTATTTCTGTTAGAGTAGTCTGCAGGGAATTTTTAAAGTCTGTCAACTCATTACACTCCCAAAAATATGTTCCCAATTGCTTACTTCTTCCCCATCACACCTCCAACATTTGCAAGCTACCGGAGAAAAAAAAGTTCTTTGGAGTCTGCTTGGGGTTTAAAAACATCTATGCAAACACTTCCAATCAAAGATTCTAAATCTTCTAGATTATGTTACATATTTGGGAGCCATACATATATCTTCCCCCATTGTTTCTTTGTGGATTGCTTATCCAGTCTTTCTTTACAATACTTTCTAACCTCCTCTATTCCCTCTGCCTATTCTACATACCCCTAACTGCAGTCATCCCTCTTGGCAAAACCCCTTGTTGGCTTAGTTCTGAGAATACTCTCCGTTACTTAACGAGTACAATATTCTGTATGGTTATTGTTATTCTCCTTAAGTATCTGAACCCAAAATTCCAGTCTCTCTCTGATTCCCCAGTGCTTCACCATCATCCCTTTCCACTTTGAGTTATAGCTTTCTGCCTCTGCTATGTATAGGAGCCTTAAATGTGTAGCTCTGGAATATCCTTCAAATCAGGTAATCCCAAATCACCTTATTCTATAGTTCATAATGTCTTAGCATAAAACGTATTGATCTCAAATACTGAATATGGGCTTTGTCTTGTAAGCAGCTAAAACACATGTAAAATACAAACTGCTACAAACAAAATCTGCAGATTTGTTCTTCTTGTAGAACACTAATATCATCACTGTCAACTTCTACAACTGTGTTAAGTGGCTACCTGTAATTGGCAGAGCCATATTAGTGCAACTAAATATCAACCCCAGGACCCTTAGATGATCCGATAAACTTATATTTAAGGTTACAAAGTCCCATAATTACTTTGGTGACTCTCTCTTCTCCTTCAAAGTAGCCAAACAGTGGAACCGATTACCCCAGAATATCTTAAAAAACACAAATCATCATAGCTTCAAAAAACTCCTAAAGGAATACCTTACTCAACAATGGCTGTGTTCCTGTAATACTCCTGGCTAGTTTCTCATGCCTTCGATCACATGTTTTCTATTCTGCTATCTTCTTGTCTTACTTCTATCAAATGAAAATACCACAATGTTTTTTAGTTCTATATATCTAATGAGTTTCATATTGCTGTCTGTAATAAGGTTTAAGAAATGTAATGTTTTCTGTTTTACATTCACCTTTATGTAAACTGTGATTTCTGGCAACTGTCAGACTTTTTGTATATAGTTTGTAAATCATAATTTTTGCAATCTTTTTGTACTATTGTTATGGAGCTTATCTCCCCGGGTCACTGCTGAAAACAGGCTACTTGCCCAGCTGGACTCTACCTGGTTAGCAAATGTAAAATAAAATAAATAAAAAATAGAATAAAATCTACAAGTGGACACAGCCCCCTGATAACAAAATTTCAAATTAAGCAGCAAAACTGCACACTGAAAGACAGCCAAAATGACATTACCCTCACTGACCTCATTTTAAAACCTCCACAAGAGGAAGAACATTTAATAGGCTAGGCCAGTTAACTAGAATCAGCTACCTGCAGAAGTGAGGCAGGAAGACACAGTTCAATTATTTAGCCACAAACTAAAAGAACAACTGTTTAAGGAAGCCAAATGCTCTTGCTTCTATGACAATTGCTAGTCCTTGCATCTGAAACTGTAGTCACATCTTTCTTGCAAAGACATACTTTTAACAAATGACCATTTGTTTAACAAATGACCACATGTTGAATGCCTACTTTAATTGTGCATACTGTGAATAATATCAGTTGTATTTATAACTATAAACAAATTACAAATGTACTGTCTCTGCTTTGTTAGTGCACTATGTACAACTCTCTGTATCCTTTATTTTACGTCTAACTTTCTGTGTCTTGTGCGGTACCCGGGTCATGGCTAAAAAGGGTCTGTCGATCAAATCCACTTATCCAATTGTCAAACTAATACATACATACATGTGTGTGTGTGTGACAGAGAGAAACAGACAAAAAGACACAGTCTGATCTTCAAAAAATAATCCAAAATGTTAAAAATCCAATGTCTCACTGAGACCATCAAAAGAATACATAACTAGGAGTAACATTATATAAACCAATATTTCTGTAACGTGATAAACTCGCAATAAGTTGCTGCTAGCACTGACATTCCATCATCTGTCTGAGGCTGACTGATGTTTTGCAAGATTGCAGTAAGAGGTAAAATGTACTAGTGCTGTTATTAGTTCAGTATTTACCACCAAGATGAATAATGAGGAAGTACATTGTGCAGAAGTGAAATTTACATCACCAGAAGTAACAGGATGACTAAGCATTTAGTGCTCTGAGGTTGCAAAAGTATAGCCTTAGCACTTTGTAAGCAAACAACAATTTCACTAAGCCAAAGAAAAGGGTATACTGACAGTGCTGCATCCTCTAAACTTTCAATAAATCCTTTATGTCATTGTTTTCTCTTTCTTTCCTTGTAGCCATTGATAAAATGAATCCAAGGGGTCTCAACCTCTCACACTGATTAAACAGCAAAATAACAACAATAACAATAATAATAATATCCAAATCAAACACCGATTATTCAAAATCAACTAATTAATAAAGAATACTACCAGTCATAAAATGCTATATATCATACAACTGAAGCTGAAATGTTAATACTGTATACTCAAGTAGTCATGCTTATGCAGGTGGCATATACAACTTTGATGCATGGAAGAGCAGAAGGCTGTGGATTGCCTCACCACACAAGGTGTAGATTAGTGTTTCAGTGCTAAAACTGTCATGCAGCATTAGAGATGGGGTGTTGCACTGCTGAAAAGCCATCACTTGCATCCCTGGATGAGACATATGTCGACATTGGTGGTAGATCAGGTGTATGAGAAAGATCCTGTGGCACTTATCAAAAACAGAAAGGGTATTTATAATGAGAAGTACCAAAATACAATATAAAGTCAAAATAATAAGCACAATTTCAGGGCAAGAAAAGGGGGGGGGGGGGTGCATCATTCAATCAAATGCAAATCGTAGTCACAAGCTGAAATGATAGTCAATTCACATTTGTATAAACATGCCCAAATACTAACTATGTCAACTAAGACAATTTAGCACAAACAGCATGAAATCCAAACAGAAATGGTAGTATCTTGGATAATTTGACAAACCTAGAACCCTTTTTCTTGGTGGTATCATCATTTCCTGTCTAAGCGTTTTGTGTAGATTTTATTGTGTTGAGATTGGTTAAAATTAAGCCAATCTAATTATGGGATAGAGCATTTAAAGTGATTTGATGCACTGACATTTTATTCTGATGAAGTCCCTGGTTTTGGGGACGAAAGCGCTCATATTTTATTTAATAAATGCAGGTTTAGTGGTTCTCAGATTGTCTTTTATTTCTTTTTACCAGAATAGGAAAACACCTGATAGCTCCATATATATAGTGGCTCCTGCAGCTGAGTCTTTCCCAAGAGGAATGAATGAGCCATCTGGGAACATGATGGAAATCATGGTTGGCAGTAAATTTTATTTTATTTATTTATTTTACATTTGTTAACCGGGAAAGTCCGTCTGGATACAGTTCCATTTTTAGCGGAGGCCCGGGTATATATAAATAAAAACATATAAATACAACAGAATAGTAATAAATAAAGTGCGCAAACATCACAAAAGACAAATAAATACTACAGACAGAAAGGGAAACATCTTTACATAACTAGAGAAATGATAAATGCTACCACAAGAAAAGCTAAAAACCCAAGCATCATGAGCCCAGACAACATACCTAGTAAATTCCTACCCAGAATGAAGGAAAACCTGTCTCCATCAATAACATTAAACAAGCATGTGGACACGTCCATGACCTAGGATGACAGGTAAAATATTCTAGGTAAAATATTGGGCAATAATGTGTAGAGTGACAATCAAACGTATTATAAGGGACCCACTTCTTTCAAACATTGAACATAAAGTATTTGCTGAGGGGGGATTTTGCGTTTTAAATCTTGTGCATTGTTTGAAAAGGTACTTTATACGGACTGACACTACATATGGCTTATACTGACCTGGATAAGGCATTAAACACTGCTCTACATAAAGGAACAACTATCAACTTAAAAAAGATGAAGTGTCTGTTACTCTATACGAAATCCTTGTGTCTATATGACGCTATCGAACGGACTAAATAGCGAATGCTATTTAGTCGATCCGATACTGCCGAAATGGCAAAATAGCGAAGTCACGGAACATAGAATTTTTTCCCAGGGAAAAAATTTGGTGGGCCGTCTTTGGGACTATTTCCTCCACTATGGTGCGATCTCAGAGTTGGTATATTTTAGTAGGGGGGTGTGTTTTAAGTTTATTTATTTTTTTACGGAGCAGTGAAATTTTTCCCTGGGAAAAAATTCGCTGTTCCATTTGTTCGATATTATCGGTACGATGAAATAGCGTTCTCTACTTACATCGTAAGATAATATGATACGGACACCAATCCTTTGAGCAAAACACTAGTTAAGCAACAGGCAAGCCCCCTGCACCCCCCCGCTACTTAAATATACCAACTCCAAGATTGTACTACAGCGAGGAAAAGGGAAATCTCCCGTTCAGCACTGTATGCAGAGGTCCGTTTAGAATTTTGAAGTTCTAAAACTTCGATCATATTGTCTCAACCATATGAATTTCAAAGTTTTAGGATTTTGAGATTCTGAAGGGAATAAATAAAATGGGATCCATTCCCATCATGGTATTAGAAACCCAAAAAACTTGGAGAAATTAAATCGAAAGATTATATAGGAATGAGAGATTGGTTCTTTGACAGAGTAGCTAAAACATGGAATGACTACCAAATTACATTAAAGCAGTAGTTTAGATATTTTAAGCATCTTTATTGAATTATCACTTGTGAATTACCAAACTTACATTTATATAAAAGTAATCATAGCATATTAACAAGTTCACATTTACAAACATTATAAGATATATAACAATATATTTGATGTGTAATCTAAGCAACATTACATAAATGATTAATTTCCTACATTCTGCTAAAAGTCATTCTCTAAAACATTTTTCTGCATGCATTGTTCCCATAGTTTCCAAACAGAACTGTCTCAGAATATTTCACACTAAAATGTCCTTCTCTGGTTTCATTAGGTACAAAATATCAATTGTAACTAATGCCAACTTTTCTTGAACAGTATACCAATTATATCCGGAGTCGCTTATATTCTTTGTCAGTGTTTCTAAATATAACGCAAATAAAGGGGAAGAGGACACCCCTGCCTGGTTCCTCTGTTCAGACACAACTTATCAGAGAGGAGCACCCCCACTTTGACTTTTGCCTCCAATTCCTCATATATCCTTCTAATTAACCTTATTATTGCATCAGGAAATGCAAGTGCTTCCATTGCCCTACTCATAAAATCCCAGCTTACTCTGTTGAATGATTTCTCTGCATCAAGACCTAGCAATAACAACATTTTCTTACATTTCGCTTCCCTCTGGATTATTGTTGTCAAATGTGTGCCTCTCTTTCACAAAACCACATTGGTCCACATCTATCATTTTTGGCATCATATTTTCCATTCTTTTAGCCATTGTAGACATAAACACTGTATAATCATGGTTTAGAATTGAGATCGGCCAATATGAACCTGGATCAGGTAGGTATTTACTGTCCTTAGGTATTGCAGTCATCACAGCTTTTTTCCAGGATGTTGGTGCTTTCCCTCCTTTTAAAAGACTGTTATAACCAAACCTTCCACATTTTATCATTTCCCTCCAAACTTCTACCAAAATACCATCTGTTCCTGTAGACTTTCCTTCATATTGGTTATACATCATTTTTCTCTCATCCTATCTTAACCATTAGTTGTTGAGCCTCATCTGCCTCTACTTTTGGCATATTTAAGTCTTCCATAAATATTGTCATTACTGCTTTTAATTGAATTCCCCCTGTCTCTGCTTTATACTAACTTTTATAAAATTTCCAAAATATCTGTAATACCTGTATAGGATCTCTGGTTATTTTCCTTGTTATAGGCTTCCTAAGTTTGGGAATAACCCTTTCTACTTTCTGCTCCCCAAGTTGTGCCAATTTTTTTGTGCTCTGGAGTTATCAAAAACAGCTGCTTATCAGCAATCTTTCTAAACTCATGTATATTATCCAGGTACTCTCATGTTTTCTCTTTAGCACACTGCAGTTGTACCTGTTCTTGTTCTATGAGAGTCCCCTTACGCTGTAATACTTTAAAATTGTCAGCCCTTCTAAATAATTCTTATTACTTCTCAAACAGATCTGCTTTTCTTTTATTTCTACCCTATTTTTAAACTCCACTTTCATTTTATTCCACTCACTAGCTGTAACTTCTGGAGTACTTTCTATTTTCTCTAATAGTTCTCAGATAATTTCTACCACCCATTCCTTAAATTCCTCTCTTTTTAACAACAGGTAGGTGGGGAAGCACCAGTGTTTCATCTTTACTTCTTTACCCTGCATTTTTATCTTAATTACTGGCACATGATTTGAAATAGTTACTGAATGTAAATCAAAGTTCTTAATTAAATGGAGATGTTCCTGTGAAATATTTATTTTACCTTGGAAAATAACATGTAAATTCTCTCAGAATTCCTGCTACTGAATTTACGTCTTTCACACCAAATGTTTTCATAAATTTCTTTAGAGCTTATGACAAGGTGCCTAGAGAAGAGTTGTGGTATTGTATGAGGAAGTCGGGAGTGGCAGAGAAGTATGTAAGAGTGGTACAGGATATGTATGAGGGTAGTGTGACAGTGGTGAGGACTGCAGTGGGAGTGACAGATCCGTTTAAGGTGGGATTACATCAAGGATCAGCTCTGAGTCCTTTCTTATTTGCATTGGTGATGGACAGGTTGACAGATGAGATCAGACAGGAGACCCCGTGGACTATGATGTTTGCAGATGACATTGTGATCTGTAGTGAGAGTAGGAATCAGGTTGAGGAGACTCTGGAAAGGTGGAGATATGCTCTAGAGAGAAGAGGAATGAAGGTCAGCAGGACTAAGACAGAATATATGTGTGTAAATGAGAGAGAGGGTAGAGGAATGGTGAGGATGCAGGGAGTAGAGTTAGTAAAGGTGGACGAGTTTTAAGTACCAGGGATCAACAGTTCAGAGTAATGGTGAATGTGGAAGAGAGGTGAAGAAGAGAGTGCAGGCAGGGTGGAATGGGTGGAGAAGAGTGTCAGGAGTGATTTGTGACAGATGGGTACCAGTAAGAGTGAAAGGGAAGGTCTACAAGAGGGTAGTGAGACCAGCTATGTTATATGGGTTGGAGACAGTGGCATTGACAAAAAGGCAGGAGTCAGAGCTGGATGTGGAAGAGTTAAAGATGTTAAGATTTGCACTCGGTGTGACTAGGATAGATAGGATTAGGAATCAGTATATTAGAGGGTCAGCTCATGTTGGACAGTTTGGAGACAGAGCAAGAGAGACGAGATTGCGTTGGTTTGGACATGTGCTGAGGAGGGATGATGGGTATATTGGGAAAAAGATGCTAAGGATGGAGCTGCCAGGTAAGAGGAAAAGAGGAAGGCCTAAGATAAGGTTTATGGACGTGGTGAGAGAGGACATGCAGGCGGTTGGTGTGACAGAGCACGATGCAGAGGATAGGAAGAAATGGAAAGAGATGATCCACTGTGGCGAACCCTAACGGGAAAAGACGAAATATGATGATGCTGATGAAGGTCCCCTGATGCATCCTCATCAAATCAAATCCCAGTCCCCATCTATAAGTAATATTCCCTGCTGAAAGCTGATTATATCTCCCAAAATGTTTTTAAGCTCCAAAACAGCAGTTTTAGGCGGAATACAAACACATGCTAGTGTAATCCTCATCCCTTGTCAGTAGTTCCTTACTACTACAAATCTGCCATTTTTTGTTTCATCTTCTATCACTACTGGAGCTGTAGTTTAGATATATGTTTAAGGGGAGACAAAGATGGCCGCCATTCTGTAGACACTGCATATCTACAGCTCTCCAGATACTCGGAATAAAAATCAACCCTGAGGTTATACTACAAGATTTTTTGTAATAATCGTTGGATATAACTATTCTACTATAACTAAACATTGCCTGAGAGGTAAAAGAACAGAAGGAAACTAATTAAATTCACAGGATTAGATCTGATGTCTGCCTGACTCTGAACAGAGTATTAAACAAAGGAACTGTCTGACTTCTGTTTTACGATGTCAAAAGAAGAAAAAAGTATGGAAACAACTAAAACCAAATTATCAGCACTTCAGTCACCAGAAAAAGATTCAACAATCAAAAGGCAGAAAACTACAAAACAACAGGAACTTTTAAATGCTGGAATGACAAATAAACTGGATCAACTGGCTAACATGGAAGACATTAAAACTGCTTTGTTGCCCATTCAAGAAGCTTTAAAAGAACTATCAAACCAGGTACTTTCTTTTGGTGCCACATGCAGTCAAATTCTTGAAAGAATGGATAAATCAGAAGCTAGGATATCCGAAAATGAGGACAGAATAACATTGCTTGCAAAAAAAAACAGCTATTCATGACATGGATATTCAATCTATGCAAAATAAGATTCTGGACTTGGAGGCAAGATCCAGAAGGAACAACATAATTATTAGAGGAATTCCAGAAACTATCCAGTATAATGATTTAATTTCTACCATCATACAAATACTTGAAATATTGTTCAATGACTCTGATATTCCTAAGCAAATTGTTATAGAAAGAGCCCATAGAGCTCTCAGAGAAACACAAGCCTCAAATGTTCCTAGACCGGTTTACGTCAAAATTCTCAACTACCAGGATGTAAATAAAATAATTCTAACTGTTAAAAAGAATGGAGGTTATGTTATGTGGCAAAATAATAGAGTTTCTATGGGACAGGATTTACCATTGCAAATAAGACAAGCCAGACAAGCACTAGCTCCATATTGCAAGTTCCTTATTGAAAAGAACATTAAATTTCAAATGAAATACCCTAACACATTAATTTTTACAGCTGATGGATCCAAATATTCCATCTCTACAAAAAAAGAGGCAAAAGTTACCTTTTTGAAGATTTTTAAATCCCTCCCAACTTCAGAAGCTTAACTCGACCATCCAGTCTGTTTACAGCAACGTGGATACTGGGATTCCATGCCTACTATACCTCAAGGCTCCAAAATCCTTTGTTTGTTCTTTTTTCTTCACCAGGCCCCTTGGTAAATAGTTAACTAGTTTTTTTTTGCAGGTCCAGCTTGTCCACGAAGATTCCACGAACTTTTACAGCTTCTACGAACTGTGTCCCTTCGTGAGGCAACAGGAAGTCCTTTGGATGCTGCTGAGGGTCTGCTTTCGAGGTGGCGCATCCGGAAGTCCGTCCGCGTAATGGTTTCCCCTTCGCGAACTCGAAGACAAGATTTCATGACCAGGAAGTAGAAAGAGCTCTGTGGAAGAAGGGGAACCTACTGGGATCGTAAAACGAGGCTCCGTGGACTTTTAATGTATGTCTCAACTTCTATTTCTGTAAAGGGGAATGTGAATTCATTCAGGTAGGATTTAAACTGAACTATTAATGTAGTGGTCAAAATGTGTTATTTAACTGATATGGTAGAAGTAGGATAAATTTATCATAGTTATTCTATTTTCTTAGGTAGTTTGCCTGAATGTGGGTGCGCTAATAATATTGTACTGTACTGCAATATTTATTCTCCTGTCTTTAGTATGTGTTTTAATACTGTAAATGTTTAGATACAAAGGGGTTTTAATGTTGGGATAGTTAGTAGATTAAAAGCACATAATATATCCTGGCATTTCTAGGAAAATGAAGGTTATTTTTCTGACGTGGTTCTGAATGTTTTGGAAACTGTGCTATTTAGGTATCATTTTATATATTTAAGTATAGTACCCAGTAAGCATAGTTAATGCTACTTGTATTCACCAATGATGCTGTCATTACAATGTTAAATAAGTTAGATTAGATAAACAATGTCAGATTTAATGCTTTAAATATAGATTAAACATATAGTGAATTATCTTGAAGCCAATAACATTATTGTTTAATAGGAATACTGTCATATATCTGTTTAGGTTAGATTTAAATAAGATAGTTAGATATTCTAGGGTAATATACCCAATTAATAGAACTAATAACATATGTTAACTATTAGAGAGGTAGAATAGTAATTTTGAATGTAATGAAGACCATTTGTGTTAACTAAATAATGTGTTCAAGAGCTGTAGATAGTTACCAGTGTTTAGTAGGGAATGTTTTGGTTAGGTTTTGTAGAGTTAGATGTAGTCATTATAGGTTTTTTGCATGTTTTTAGTGTGTTATTTTGTAAGATAAAGAACAGATGTTTAGTAAGGATGTGTACCAATAAAAGTTTATACAGTGTAAAAAACCTATGTATGTCCTGGTCCAGGGGAATAGTGGATAGGCACTGGTTAGGGATGGGACGTCAAGATTGCTTCCAGACATTATATACTGTGCTAATACATTTGAATCTAGTATCGTCTTTCAATTTTAAAATATACTTAAAAGTTTTAAAAATCTTAGTATGTGGATAGTAGACTCATGGAATGTTAAAGGGTTCCAGAACTTGAAAAAAAGGAAATTATTTTTTCATTTATTCCTCCAGTCAAGGCATGTTTTATTTTATTACAAGAAACCCATTTGACTAATGATCAATGGACTGTCCTTAAAAATAAGAAATGGATCAGAGAGGTGGTAGCTTCGGAAGGGACAACTAATAGTGCAGGGGTGGCGATTATTATTAAAAGTCAGTACCAAGAGAAAATCCTAGATTTTAAAATGGACAGAGGGAAGATGGTGTTATGTGATTCTTGTATCCAAACTTTATGATAAACCGGCGATACTTCTTAATATATATGCCCCATGTACCAATCAACAACTTTTTATAACATCATTTTATTTTATCCTGAATCAATATAATAATTACTATACAATAATAGGAGGTGATTGGAACACATACCAAGACCCCAAATTAGATAAATCAAGTTCCCATAGGTCCTTTAATAACCAAGCAGTAATAGCACTACAGGAACTTAAAACAGATTTTAAATTATATGATCCATTTAAATACACTAAGAATCAAATGAATGCAAATAACTTTACATTTTATTCAAGTTGTCATAAAATGTGGTCCAGGATCGACTTTTTTCTAATTTCAGACGCACTAATGTTTTTTGATCCCTATATATACATACAAGCTCGACATTTGTGGATCATTCTAGGATCACATTAACTTTCAATAAGGACACTAGTCATAAGATACGTTTTAGAGGTTATAATTGGACATTAAATCCATATCTATTGAATAAAGAAGATTTAATAAAAGAAGTTCAAGAGTCCTTTAACCAATTACTAGCTAATCTTTCGGAACACCGCCATCCATCTGACATAGAATGGGCAACGACCAAAGCACAAATTAGAGGAATTTTTCTCCAAAAGGCTACTTATTACAAGAAATTACAAGTGAGAGACATACAAGAATTGGAAACTAAAATTAAATTACTGGATCAGGATCTAATTGGGAATTATAGTAAACAAACTGAAACGGAGTTATTAAAATGTCAGAAGGACCTTTTTTTACTACAAAACAGTAAATTATCATTTTATGAACAGAAAATGCTGGTAAGATATGCCAATCATATACAGACCCCTTCAAAAGCACTAGTGCATATCATTAATCAATCAAAAATACCTTCTCAAATCTCTGAAATACACTTTAATAATAAAACATATACCAATACTGAAGACATCATGAAGGCATTTGAACTAATATTTTCTCAAGTATATGGTGAACAGCAGGAATTAAATATAAATAAGAGTAATAATGATTTTCTGCAGAAAATTATCTTTCCGAAGATTGGTGATGAGCTTCATATGAACTTAGTTAAACCAATTTCTTCAGAGGAGATAACTGATGCAATTAAGAAGTTGAAGCCATATAAAGCTCTGGGACCAGATGGTTTGACCACGGAATTTTATAAAACTTTTAGTGATATATTGGGGAAAATACTTCCACAGGTATTTAACTATATAATTAATAATAAAATTAATGACCTGCACTTTAATGCTTCGAAAACTATTCTTATACCGAAAGAGAATGCTGATTTACAAAACCCAGATAACTATAGACCTATTTCACTTTTGAATATAGACATGAAAATTATGACATCGATTTTGGCTAATAGATTGAAGAAGGTAATTAACCTGATAATATCAGAGGAACAAGCCGGTTTTATAAATGGCAGACAAACTACAGATAATACGTTATCACTTCATACACTGATTTCTTATGCCACTCACAGGAACTTTAATGCTTATGCACTCATAATTGACGCAAAAAGCTTTTGATAGAGTGAACTTAGAATGTTTGTTTGATATTTTAGCATGTTTTAATATACCTCAAGAATTCATTTTAACTTTAAAAAAACTATATAATAATCCCTATACAAATCTAGTTATTAATAGGAATCTCTCAAAAGAATTCAAATTAAGAATGGTACCGTCAAGGATGTCCGTTATCTCCTATATTATTCAATCTATATTTAGAACCATTATTTCTACATATCAAACAAAATATTTATCACAATGCTCCAATAATATATGGTATGAAAATTTCCATGGCTGCTTTTGCGGACGATCTAAATATTTACTGCACGACACCTGTTTCAGATATTAAGAAAATATTAAAAGCTGTGGAAGACTTTGCAAAAATATCTAATTACAAAATAAATTTAAAAAAAAACAAGGTATTTCCGTTAAAGACGCCTACACCCTTCTCGGTTTTACCATTGGTAGGTCAGGTAAAATCCGAAGAAAAAATAAAATATTTAGGGGTTGTTTTTTCAACAGATAATAGAGACTTTTACGTAAATAATGTTAAGTTAATTTGGGAGCAGGTAGTCTCTGATTTAAAAAGATGGAATAATCTGAAATTACCAATAATGGCAAAGACCTCAATTATTAAAATGAGCATACTTCCCAGAATATTATATATCTTTAGAGCTACTCAAGTTCAAATTTCTAGGAAATTCTTCAAACAACTTCATACGGAATTAGGTAGATTTGTATGGGAACCTAGAAAAGTTAGGATATCTTATGATAAACTGATGACTCCGAAAAACAGGGGTGGGTTAGAACTACTGAATTTTGAAACATATTATTTAATAATAAATGCTAATAGAATTCTAAGAGTAGTTAACTTTGATAGGTCCAATTCTAAATGGGCACCTAAGTGGTTGATTCTGAATCATAAACATGTTGCTGGACTGGGCATTAATTGTAAGGCATTACCTTTTTTAAATAAAGATACCCTTAAAATGTACGCTCTGATGGAACATATCAGAATATATATAATATCAGTACAAAGTCTGTTTAACTCACTAAATTTCTTACAATATATGATGATTTTTCAACCATTTCATAAGAACCCGAATTTGAAAATTGGTAATCAGTTGATAGATCTTAAGAAATTCCCACTTATAAGTGACTTAACCATACTTGATTTATATCCCTTTCTCGGTATCTCAATACATGACATGCTAAGAGAGATGAATCTCCCTAACTCGTATCTAATTATAATGAGACAGTTAAAGGACTTATCAATAAGCTATTTTAGTAATAGGAATTTCAAAATTAAAGAAGAAGATTTAAACATTTGCCTAAATTTATGGCAAACTCTAACACAGGAATGTAAATATGTAACAGCCTCATATAGTTTGATGAAAGATGTGAAATACAATAACCAAATACTTTTATCCAAATACTGGAAAGAGAAACTGTTAACGATTGAAGATAGTAAAATAGTGAGAGCAATTAACTTAACCTTAAAATCAGTGTCCCTTCAAAAGTTATTATTTACTCAGTTGATGATATTTAATAATGCGTATTATACGCGTCTCACTCTACATAAATTTAACTCAAAAAATTCACCTAAATGCCCATATTGTATAGATCAAACGGCTGACCTTTTACACATGTTCTGGAGTTGTAAATGTATTTTTAAACTCTGGAATTCTTTGAAATTCCAACTACAAAAAATGGGATATCAACAGTCTACACTTTCTTGGGAGTTTATGATTCTGCATATTCCGCCAATTAATTTGGATAGATCCCAAAGGATCATATTCATAAATATTTTTTTGTTAATGAAGCTGTACATAGCTACAAATTGGTTGAATCCATCCCAGACTTCATGGGAAAACTTCAAGAGTGTAGCGATAAAACATATCTTAGCACACAAATTACTAATTAATGATTATAAGAAAAGTGTAAATAATACAAAAATATGGGAGCAAATCTTTAACATTGTCTTAGCTTAAGGTTCCAATCCACTTTTCTCCGGGAAGTACAGACTAATTATGGAGTTTACTATAGATAAGCCTTATATTGATACTAGATTTTTATTTTCTTTTTCTGTAATACCTATTTAGAAGTATATATTTATGTATAATGACTCTATGCAACTGTTGGAAGCATTCATGTATATATTGTAAATATGTTGTAGTATTGTATTAACATTTGGAAAAGAATAAAGAATTATTATTGAAAAAAAAAAAAGATATATGTTTAAGAACAGCCTGGACACATGAAAGACTAGTATGTATGCACGAAATATACTAAATCATTAAAATGTTTTAATTTCCTATCCACATCCATCCACAGGGTTCCCCAACACTTATTTATACTTACCAGTAATATGTCTACTTTTAAAGTATCTCTTTGGCAACACCTTTCCACCTTATAGCACTGCACATGTACCAACTCCATTCCCCTCAAAACCTGCCAACTTATTTCCACTATCTCAAATTTTACATCCCCTTTGCTTATAAAGCTAGGAAATCTTGCTATGCTTTCTGTTTTTGAAAGCTACACTAAATATAGTTCTGAAACTATATCTACTCAAACGTACTACATTGTTTACTTAGTAAATTGTTGAATATGAATCTTGTATGTTGTACCTACTATGTAAGTAATAGTTTACTCCACACATGTCTATTCAAATATGTTTCAAGTGTATATGTACAGTGGAGTCGTGTATTATCATGTTGTAAGTAGAGCATTGCATTATGATGCTGTATTTCTATGTGGAGCTTTTCTCCCTGGGCCTCCAATGAAAATGGGCTCTTCTTCGCCCAGTGGACCATCCCAGTAAGCAAATACAAATAAATACAAGTCTTCCCGCCATACTTCTCTTCTGCCTCCTTCATCACCTACCTGGCTCCTCTTAAAATCTCTAGTACCACCCCCAAGTTCACCTTCATTTATCTCTCTCTCTCTGCTCTTGCTGCCACTGTGTGTAATGCAAAATCTGGAACTGCAAGTCTACCTTGCGGTAAAGGTAGTAAAAATCCTCCAACTAATTTTTGTTTTTATCACCCTGCCAAAGAAAATCTGTAGTTATCTTTTTCTTTTTAATTTAAACAGAAAATTTGAGGGAGGGGACCATAACACCTTCGGAAGTATATAGGAGTACTGGTAAAACACATGACTGTAAAGCCTTTATTTTTTGCATCATGAACAAACGTATTCCTTTCAAACTTTAAAACAATCCATGCTTTTGTCTAAGGTATTCTTGTATTTTAATTCTGCTAATGGTGCTAGGGTTTTAGTTAATATTATCTCCAGGTAGCTTTACAGTCAGGGTCAATGCCCTTTAAAAATGGATATTCCATCTTTATTTCTTGATTTGAACTAAAGTTGACTCAAACAGCTTTTGTGTTCTACATGCTGATTTTGTACCCCAAGAGCTCCCCAAATGTCTTCATTTCTAAGAAGAAAACATGTAAGTTTTCATCACGGTCAGAAAGGTACAACAGGAGATCATCTGTACATAAAGGAATCATGCACATCTTTTCCTTTGTTTCTTGGCCAATATTTTTAAGTAAAATGCAAACACCAATGGAGAAAGCCGGCACCCCCGTCTTCTATTGCTGCTTACACCCAGCAACCCTGAGACCCTTGAGCCTAACTTTATTCTAGTCTCAGTATCTCTATGCAATACCTTGCCTACTCCATAAATTGCTGAAGGAACCCCATATGCCTTAAGACTATAAATAGAAAAGTCTACTGTACATGATAAAATGCATTTCTGCATCCATACTATCCACCAGCAGTGGCTTAGCTGATCTAGATGGATTCTCTATTACCAAAGATGCCATAACTGGACTGTCAAAAAGTTAAGCTTTCAGAAGCAAATCAGTTAGATCACTGTGTAATAAGCTAAGGGAGTATAGCAAATAGTTTTTTTAGCCAATAATACTGTAAATGTATAATCATGACTCAGTATAAAGATTGTTCTATAACAACCTACCAGCGCATGGTCCTTCCCATGTTTTCACATGACTTTGACACTGGCTCACTTCCAGGACTCTTGTGTTTGACAAGTGGTCAAAATATATAATTGGGTAACTTTGTGAAACTTCTCCTAAACTCGTCCATCCTGTCCCACTTGTCTGCTTCTATCAGTTTGCCATCTAGATCAGGTGTCTTCCCTTTTGTTTTATACTCTCTTCTTATTAACGTATTCTACTCTTCAGTCACCACCTGTGCTAAATGTATGAGCTGATCTCAGTTTAACTTCTTAAAATCAAAGGATCTCAGGTAGGCCTCAGTCTCTGAGTGAGTTAATCATCTTTTATGGACTCAGCAAAACAGTTCAGTATTTCACCAGGTGTACTGAACTCTCTAAGACTCTTTGTCCATACAGACTTAAGAAAAATGTAATCTGTCATCCTTCTGATGTTCCCCACCACACTATTGATTCAATACACTTGCAAAGACACTACTCTGCTAAGGATGTCTTTGCTAACTATGTGGATGCCATGTTCATATGGCACACAACCAGAGTTCAGTTGCTTCACCAGATCCTTTAGCATACAGGGATAAAGACCTGACTATAACAAACAACCAGAGTTCAATTAGCAGCTTGGGTGAGGGTGTTAGGCATGCCTTTCCTGGAAAGGAGGAGCAGCTGGGGTTCTCTAGTGCCACAACCTATTGGAGGAGGGCAGCTCTGCAAGGAACAGCTGAGAGGGTAAGCTTTTGCCTACTAAGCCACTTCAGTGCTAGCTCTCATCACAAATGTGGAAAAAGCATACAGTTGCATATGTGAGACAGTTGTAGTCCCAACAACCTATCTAAAATACCCTCATCGTCAGGATGCCAGTGAGGCACAAACATAGCTCATGGATGCCTGTGTAATGGCCACGCTGGATGGCATTCTATCACAGAATGGGAACACCTAGTACAGGGAAGTGAATGGGAGGACCAAGACAAAAAAAAATTAATCAGTTGTTTGAAAACTGTATTACTTTTATCAGGGGTGATATTCACCAAATCAAACTCCATAAAAGACAACTCTCACCTCATCTGGGAAAGTGGAACACAATATAAGCCCTTTGTGGCTTTTTGCAAATAATAAGTAACCACCATAAGCCTCCCTTTAAAGTCATTAAAAAACAGAAGAGAAACATCTTGTAGAACCTTCATTTCAATATGTTCAAAGGTATATACTAGGCTAACCACCATGAGGAACCTTACAAGGCTAGCCAAGCTTCTCAAATGCATCTAGCAAGTTTTGATGCCCTATAGGTTATTTTCAAGGGAACGTTTTAATGGTTATATATAAGTTAGAGCATGGTTGTTCAAGCATTTACAAACATACTCTATCCATTAGAAACAAAGTACATTTTTGTTCAGCAAAGTCAGTGTGGGGGAAACACTCTCACTAGTTTAAGAAACAGCAACATTTTGGCTTGTATTCCATTCAAAGCAAAGCCAAGGATGCTCATCCAACAGTGAATAAATATATAAATATGTAAATAAAAGTTTTTTAAAACTAAATACATTACTTCTCTTGAAAGAGGAGTTGCTGGAAGACTCACTAGAGATTACTTCTTCATACTATCCAGATCTACAAATTCTAGTTGGCCAAGCACTTCAGACCATCTGAGGAACAGGTTGGATAATAAAAACTGCTCCTAACAGAAGTGGATTCTGAGGACCTTGATCACTTTCATCTGTGGTATGGGGATGGTGACAAAATCAATGCCATGAAATATGAATTTTTTAAATTTAGTACATATGCTACAATGCTTCACCAATGCATTTATAAGACTTTTTTGTTTAATACCCTGGATGCGTTCACTAATCTCTCTCTCAACCTCCTAGCAGTACTACATATATGCAATGATTTGCATTTTATGCAGCTTGCATAACAGACCAAATTTCTAAACTACAAATGAATATACCTGGAGCACCATAAATCCTTTCTGTCACTGGATAAAAAACACCAGGGCAGTCTGCCATAAACCCATACATACTGCATGCTTTAAATTGTAAAGTACCCTTCTTAATGATGTTTATCACCAATGCCACCTCTTTAAAAAAAATATGTTTAATGTTCTTAGCTCTTTTGTTAATAAAAATTTGGCTCTAAAACAACTTTATCAGCTTCTTCTGTTGCTGTCAATATTCTTTAATTACTCTGAATAATTCATTTGATACTATTACTACCAATCAAACAGGTTAAACTCATGCCTAATTCCCAGCTATTTTTTCTTTATTAGATTTTTTTAACTGATTCTTAAATTACTAGTTTTGGGAATTTTTTTTCTTTGATAATATAGTATTTATATTTACCTCGCCCAAAAACTATTGCGCAAATGTGCCCAACAGTGAGAGCCACAAGGTACACATGATAAAAGATTTGGGTATCAATCTTCTGCCATTTTCACCTGTGATTCTTCAAGGTAAGACATCATGGCAGGAGAAAGAGAGGGCAGTGCTCCTTATTACAGCACAACAGTGGTGTGTGGAGGAGTCAAAAATCTTTCTTTACCTCCTCCATAAGGATTACAGCCACAGGCTACTGCAGGAAGGTTACCAAGTGGCTAAGCATAAGAATGACACCTGTAATAGTTTAGCCTAGGCTGTCACTCATGCCACTGGACTCTCATGCATGGGGAAACAATGCCATCACCATTACTGTAACACATGAGGTGCCACAATCCTGAACTCTTAGGTTGACAAGAGGATGAAGTTAAACAGCAGACACCACATATGTACTGCAAGAGTTCCTTGTCTTAACTAAACACACAACCTGCCAGTGAGTACCACTCACATGTATTACACAGTGCTGTTTTTTTTTTTTCAATAGCCCCTGAAAATATTGCAGTGAATGGGCAGCTACACAGGAGGAGAGTGGAGAGCCTAAGAGAGTGACAGGGTGAGTACACATGCTTCAAAACGTACAGTGTTTGCTATTAAAAGTAGTACAGAGTCATTTTCATTTGGTATGCCTTTAATAATTCACTGCCACTTCTATGATACCTTCCATAAATCAAAGTGAGCAATATGACTTTTGACTGTTATTATTGTGTGTGTGCGCATGTGCATGCATACTATCATTTACTTGGACAAGTGAGTTAAGATGCTAAAGCAGTGTTTATACATTGTGATTATGTACTAAATGAAAACCAAGGAATCCACCACGATGTAGAATAAAACTTTTATTCACAGAACAGGACAAGAACAAACGAGCGCTTTCACATACGTCGAGTATGCTTCATCAGGTTACATTTTCTAAGTAAAATCCTGCTGCTTATATACTCCACTAAGTCAAATAATTAGTCAATCTAGCAATGATCTTAATTGCTTGATAAGTAAATGATTAAATAATTGAGCATTAGCTTCCTTATTTAAAGCAGAAATCATAGAATTTCACTTCTATTTACTTAGTCTGTTGACATAAGTTAGCGCTGCTATATCAGTATTTATAACAAAATAAACAAAACAACATATCTCACTGAAATGTTGAAATATACATATTTCATTTGTATAAAAATTCTCAATATCATAAAATACTATTATATAAAAATAAAAATAATCATAGTCATATTATCTTGCTATCTTTAAAATCTATATGCAGTACTTTACATAACTAACTTGTTTGCATATCAGATATGACACTAATAAAAATAATCTTATTAAGAACAACATATGAATAGATGAATAAATAAATATATAAATAAGTACAGTGTATTTAAAAGTACTGAAGTGCAGAACATATATAATCTATCAAATAATGGGTATATATCTTAATTTATTATTCATTACACCCTAGGGAGCTATACAACATATAACATATCATCCAATTCATCATATATAGTCCTGGGTAAATACAACCTGTCAAACCCAAGAATCATAATGCATCAATTCAAATCAAATATTACTCTATCATTTGTCTAACTATATATATATATATATATTAATTAATAGGCACTTAAATGTCAAATTATCTATTTTATTATTATATTTTAAATGTATAAGCCTACCATATATACATATAGATGAAAAAAATATGAAAAATATAAAAAATTTTTAATATTTATTCAGTATAAAATATAATTATACTTAGAGACTACTCTAGCAAGATAGATGAAAAAGGATAGTTATTAGCATATATGTTATAAATATATATGAATATAATCCATTTTTACAAGATATATTTCTCATATATAATTAACTATCTACGTGCTTCTAGTATAGGTTTTATACTAATGTTGATGTTTAATCCAGGTTCTATATGTGCTCGTAGTTTAAATATCCAATCTAGCTCTGCCTTAGCTAATATGTTCATTCTGTCTCCACCTCTAGCTAAGGGTTCAACTACTTGTAACACTCTAAACTTGAAGTGATGATCTTGATTAGAGCTAATATGCTTGGCTAGGGCGTTTGTTGGATTCATCTTTCTGATATCATATATATGGTTGTAGATACGGTCTCTAAGCCTTCTAGAGGTGAGACCTACATAAAACGCTTGGCACTTCTCACAAGTAGCTAGATATATTAAATTAGTGGTGTTACACGTAGCACTTGTAAGAAACCTGTGTACATGATTCAAGTATGGTATTATAAACTCATTTTCTATATTAACATATTTGCACATATTGCATCTCCCACATGGCCAAGTTCCCTTCTTAAAACCAACATTTCCAATATTTCCAGCAACATTAGATTTCTTAGTCATTTTATCTATACATAACCACCTCTTCAGGTTTTTTGCATTCTTGTACCTGAAGTGTGGAGTAGGTCCTACTAAATTTTTAATACTATTTTCCATTGTAAGAATGTCCCAATTCTCTTGTATAATTTTAATAATACTATGAATGTCATTAGAGTACCTCAAAATAAAAGCTAACGTATCTTCATTTGAATGATGTCCTGAAATATATTGTAAACCCTTATTATATTGTTGTTTAGTTCTTTCCTTCCCATTGATTTCATTATTAAATTTATTTAAGAGACTGTTGGGATATCCCCTATCTACCAATAACTTATCCAGCAGTATAAGTTGTTCATTTCTCTCTGATGTGTGAGTACATAGCCTAGTGATCCTGGCTCTCTGATTCTGTATTATATTAGAGAATATAAAACGAGGATGCATACTACTATAGTTCAAAATTGCATTCTTCCAACAAGGTTTCCTATAGAGTTGCGTGATAAGTAGACCATTATCATCTTTCAGTATGGATATATCAAGAAAATCAATCTTATTATATGAGGATTCTATGGTGAACCTCAGGAAGTCAGTCGTTGTTTCTAAGTAGTTGACTAAGTCACTTAATGCTGATTGTTCACCTTTCCAAAATATTAAGATATCATCTACAAATCGTCTATAGAGAACTATATTGTCCATATAGTGACTGCTGAATAAATACTTAGATTCCCAATAATACATGACAATATTAGCGTATGAATTCGCACATGGGGTGCCCATTGCAACACCCCATGTTTGTATATACAGGTTGTCTTTAAACAAACACATTGTTCTCTAAAACTAAAGTCAATAATGTACATACTAAATATTGCATGTCATTATTCAGGGATTTCTCCTCTAGTAAAACATCGCTAACTGCCTCAACTCCATAGTCATTAGGTATAACTGTGAAAAGATTTTTGACATCTAATGATACCAATGTTAAAGTCGAAGTACTATCTAACTGACCTGCTATTTGTTGTATATCATCTAGCAGTGAGTAAGTGTTATTTAAAATAGTGGGTATTCGTCTAACAACAGGACCTAATTTAGATTCTACAAACTTGGATATATACTCTGTCACCCATTTTTCCCCCGCTACAATAGGTCGCATAGGTGGGGGGGTTCTCCATTTTATGTATTTTTGGGAGACCTTTAATGTTGGGAACATTGGGTGCACTAATTAGAAAGTAATCATATAGTTGTTTAGAAATCAGTCTGCACACAAGTAAATCGTATAACATATCCTGTACTGTATTAATAATCTTGGTTAATCTATTTTTATCAATTTCTCGATATTTATCAGTGTCATTCAACATCTTAAACATTAATTCATCATAGAACAAAGTATCTAGAACTACAATGCCTCCGCCTTTATCAGCTGGTCTTATAGTTAACAACTCATTACTGGACAAATTCTGTAAAGCTTGAAACTCTTCAGAGTTAAGATTATAAAAGATTTTTTCATATCTTTTCCCTTTGCTCACATCTGAGAAATATTTATAAAAATCATTCTCACATTTCCTTATAAAGCAGTGCACATTGGGAAGAACTTCAGGAATGAACACACTTTTTTTCTTAAAATACATTTCAGTGTCTAAGCTGTTGTCTGTTTCTTTATCTTTATACAACAATTTCAATGACAATGTTCATGTAAACATACGTAAATCTACTAGGAGTTCAGTTAACTTACTGCTTTGAGATGGAATAAAAGAAAGTCCTTTGTTTAACACGCTGTATTCACTGGTCGTGAGGCATTGGCTAGATAAATTAAACACCAGTTCGTTTATTAACGCTGTCTCCTCCGTTCTTCTGTGGCTTCTTCCGAAAATTTTCTTTTCCTTCTGCCTCTGCTGTTTGACCTCATTCTGTTTTCCTGCCGGTACCAAACTGGTAGGGGTAAAAAACCCTGTGTTGTCATGGCCGTAGTTAACTTTGGTCTCGCTCCATTAGATGTAGACGTTAATAGAGCCTCCTGATTCGGAGGCAGGGTATTACAAGCGTCTATTCCTATTGGTTGAATGTTCTGCTCATTGCTGAGCGTATTACTCTGAGAATCCCTTCCCGAGGGCGGTGCTGTTGCAATTAAGGTGGAAATGTCTGGAGTGGCAATATCAATATTGTTACTAGGTATAGACGTACGTTTGGTCATCTCTGCATAGGAATCATGTTGGTTTCTGATGTTCGCCCTCGGCTAGACAAAAATCTGGCCGGAAACAAAGTCATTATAGTCCCTTAGGAGTTTTTTGTGCTTCAATTGCTGCAATCTCTCACTAAAGGCTATCACTTGCAGGAACATGCTCTCTAATTTTTTAAGGTGCATGTCCCCTTTAAATCGCTTTAGCAAGTCTTTATGTATCTCATCAGCTTTATCAGTGAGCTCTTTCTCGATGGGAGTAAAATATTCAATAAGCAGATGAATATATTGTTTACTGAAACTAATGTTAAGTTCTTGCCACTTTTTTAACAAAATAGGGTGTGTTTCACCATAAGTAGGCATGCATAAGATACGCATGCCTCTGGGGATGACGTTAAAATGCAGGCATGCTTCGAGATGCCGTCTCTGCCAAGTAAGTCTATTAAGTTTGTATAGTACATTTTCCAGCTCCCTTAAGCTCACATAAAATTCTTTATGTAGCGGTACAGTACCTGTTTCATTATTAGTAGGAAGATGTAATTCCAGTCCCAATAGAGGGTTTGCTTGTTGTGAAATGACGTCCCTCCATTTGGTAGTATATTCCGTTGGTATCGGGTTATAGTCAAGTTCGACTGGTATGTTCTCCATCGTGTGAAGGCAACAGCAACCCAAAACGATCAGTAATATCAGCAAACAAAGGCTAAACATTGTGATTATGTCTGTGGGTTTAGTTACCCCCAATGAATTTTCAGATACTTTTCCAATTGAGGTGTATGTCTTATTATAAGAAGTATAATATCAGACATGGGAAATTTGCATGAGCAACTTTTTTGTGTGTGTGAACATTTGCGTCATAGACAATCATCAATATACTTGTTTCCTTAAGTCAAAACCTCTGAAGGACATGCAAGTCCGAGCAGGACTTTTCACTGTATATGTATATGTGTAACAAACACCTTAGTTCTGTGTCTTAAGACTACAGAACCCTGTTGGTTTGTCCAGGTAGCTTATCACAGTAATCCCTCCCTCCACTCGCTTCTCTATGTTAACAGCCTTGTTAAATTGGGAAGTTTGTTTGTTGTTTGGTCAAATAAATTAGTTGTAACTATATTACACAACAAGTATATATAAAACGTTTTCAGCAAGTGGTTTTCTCTATGCTGGAAATGCATACATGAAGGTAAAAACCATATACACTGATACTGAAAAAGTGAGTTGTGTCAGGCACAGTCTCGCAGAGCCATTTTACAGTGCGCATAGTACCCTAGCAGCCTACAGAGTTTCAGCCTTCTGTATTTGTATTTCTCTCTCCCCTATCCTCCTTGCTACTATCTTTTCTATTGTATTCATTGATTTTGTTAATTATTTTGTTTCTCAACATTTACTTTACTGTTAAGTGCAGCAGGCACCATGTCTTCTGGCACTCCAAAGGTGGATCAACACACCAGCACTACTACCACTACCACCATCACCAAAAGCACCTAGCACATTTGGGTCCCAGACTGCCACAGTACCTTCTACACCTATTTCCCTACCTGAACCTCCCATGACAGGTAGCCATGCACCAGATACTTGGAGCACTGTATCTACTGGTAGCAATACCAGTGGAGGTGACACCTTTGTCGCCCTTTGGCTGCTGACAGACACTATGGGGGGCTGCTGACAGACACTATGGGGGGGGGCAACTGACAGGAGATTAAAAGCCCAAATCGGCCAAATGGGGAACCTCTGATGACTTTGTGTGTTGCATCCCTGTCCATCACTCTCTCCACCACCTGAGACACAGCCAAGTAATGATACCTGGGACAGCAAGTCCATCTCCCACTGGATCTAAGCTATCAGGGACTGCAAATGCAGAACCCCATTTTATCTCCCTATCATGATGTTCTTATTCATTTCATATCTCTCTGCTCATTTCTCCACTTTATCTCTTTCCTAAACTCCCCTTTCCAGCTTTAATCTGATCACAAAACAGACAAAATACACCTTATACTACCATGTTGGACTTCCAAATCACATATCTTTTGTGGTTGTATTATGAACATCAGGTCACAAAGAGCACCATCAATGCCCATGTACTCCTGAAGATCACTGAGATTTCTCAACATATACCAAACAGCTAGCCTGACATGCTTCACATCTCCAACTACTATGTACAATCACTATCATACACTACTTGTATTGACCTTGCCTGCCACTGGCCATGCACATGGGCTGAGTGCCATTGTATGGCAGTTGGCACAAGTGAAACAGGGTATGGCAACTGGGCTTTGATAGCTTCTCTCCCAAATATTACACTGCCAATTATGTTTGTGGATAACGACACTGTAGATCAGAAAGGTGGTGTCCTGAAGTCATTATTGGATATCTTATTTTTTCATTCTGTTACTGTGTATTCCCCTGGAAGCTTTTGTCCAACTGCTGCTGTAGCTCAGCCTGTAAGAGAAGTACCTCGAACATTACAAGGGATAAAGGTTATGGGTTCAAATCCTCTCAGGGTTGTATGTTTTTACCTGTTTTGTTCTTTCCTTCTGCAAGTGTGGGACAAAGAACTACTGTCCATTTCCCTGAAGGTTTTTGTCTGATTGCTGCTTCTGTAGCTCAGTCTATAAATGAAGTGCCTTGAACATTACAAGTGGTTAAGATTATGGGCAGACCTCTCAACTATCCTTATTTTTGGGAGAATGTTCTTATTTTCAAACCTGATTTACCCCTGCACAAGATGTATCTATTTTTAGGAGCTCTGTTCCTATTTTCAAGCTTCATTTACCCCCTGTAGACCAATATGTATGTACGCCTTTAAGAAGCTTTCCAAAGGCTTGTACAAGTGTATAAATACTGAGCACATGCGAACCTGACTGCCATTTGTAAGCATGTAAGTCTGTACAGTCCGTCAGTTAATCAGTTTGTTTATATTTTGGAATGCTGCTGTCCATCCTGATGTATTTCTACATAATAAAGCATATAAATGAACTACCCAGCCTGTTTGTCATCTATACTAGAGAGGGATGAGCGACATAGTGCCAGAATGGGATCCAGATTCGAGATCAAGAGGCACTCAGTTAAGATTGGAGAAAACACAGGAGTGAATCATCCCTACTGCATGTATAACTCGCAAAATGGGTCAGAAACAAATTTCAGGTATTAAAACTTGCTCAAATTATTTTTTACTTTCGAAAATATGAAACAAAGTATTCAGTATGATCTAAATGGATTTCTAAGTAAACGAAATGTCCAAAACTGCAACAAATTAATACAAATATACAAAATAACTAAGAAAAATGTTTGAAATAAAGTCTGAAAGTGCACATAATGTATAAAAAAGGGAAATTGCTGCATTTTTTTTTTTGCTAAGCACGTTTTCGCATTAATCAAAGCTATTCAAGATATCTGAAGTATATGAAGTGTTCACATGTTGGTGCAGTATTAAAGTACAGTTATTTCACAAAATATAGCCATTTCAAAGCATATTTCATAAAGTACTAAGCACAACGTTTCCGCATTAATCAAAGCTATTCGAGATATCTGAAGTATATGAAGTGTTCACATGATGGTGCAGTATTAAAGTACAGTTATTTCACAAAATATAGCCATTTCAAAGCATATTTCATAAAGTACAGTATTTCACAGAGTTTATTGTGCATTTGAATATTATTACAAGCAAACATAGCAGCTTGTTCATATATAATTACAAGGGCCATATTGTTGCAGTGTGTTTGCGCATAATTTGTTGGCATGGAAGACGGATTTTGAAAAAAAGGTCTACTCTTGTTTGAGAATAATATTGCAGAGAACTGGAGTGTGTTTGGGCAACAGGACGATATTTTCATATAGGCTGCATTTTCTGATAAAGATGACCATACAAAAGCATTTATTCTGCTTAATTTAGCTGGTTCAGAGGCCATAGAAAGAGAGCATTCATTTGTGTATAAACCTGCTATATTTGCAGGAGAGTGGGAAAACCATCACATAGTTGTACCAGCTGAGTCAAGGGAAGACCCAGAGTGCTTATAATGTAAATTTAGAGAAATGTGTAATGCCGAAAAGAATATTACAGTGGAAAAGCAATTATTTTACACACGGGATCAAAAGTTTGGTGAAACATTTGCAGCATATATAACTGATTGGGAAACAAAGCTAAAATGTGCAGATTTGGTGATTTAAGGGATGAGTTGACAAAAGACAGACGTGTGTGGTATTAAAGACGATGCTGAGAGAAAGATTTTGCTTCATGACAGTGATTTAACTTTGAATGAGGCCATTGAGACTTGCAGATATACAAGCTTATAGAAAAGCACACAAATATGCTTGCAAATGAGAAATGCATGTTTCCAGTAACTTCTAAAGCTAATGCTGATAGTATGCAGCACGTGATTAAAAGAAACGGGCCCAAGCACATGGCAGCAACTGTAACCCCTGCAACAGTCACTGGTAAACCCCGGAGCTTTCTAGCAAATTCCAGAGTATGCACAGTCTCAGTGAAGCACAAGAGTGAGTCAGCAAACTCAAAGAATGGACCTTTACCCAGTTTTATTGCTAACTGTTGTAATTGTGGTGGAAATCATGAGACTAAAATAGAAAAATGTTTAGCTTTTGGTCAGTAAGGTCACATGCAATTTATTATTATTTATTTTTTTATTTAGTTATCATTTAACTGGGAAAGTCCGACTTGGAATGAAGCCAATTTTCAGAGGAGCCTGAGGAAGAAACACTCCAGATGCATGTCTTTGTAACGGAGTAAGTGGAATCATTTCAAAAGGTTTTGTAAATCAAAAGGGACACATTATTTTATTAAAGGGGAACATTCAAAGAAACAATCTGATCAATTAGAAAGCTGTGACCCTACTTTTTATGTTGATGGTGTGTCTGTGCTTCATGAAACAGTCAATGCACTAGATTTATGGGCAAAGAATAAAGTATTTTGTGCTGTTCGGATAAATGGAAGACCCACAGAGCTCAAAGCTGACACAGGTTCAAGGTGCAATGTTATGTCAGCAGAAACATTTGCTAGAGTATGTGCTGGTGAGAAGCTTGATTTGGCAAACTGTGCGAAGCTTGTTGCTTATGGTGATGAAGAAATTCAGACTGAAGGCTCAGCAATACTTCCATGTTACTCTGCTGGGAGAAGCTATGACTTGTTATTTTATGTTGTCAAAAGGCAAGTACAGTCATTATTGGCTCAGAGACAGTTTGAAAATGGGACTGCTTTCATTTAATAAGGAAGTCCATCATGTTAGCTTAAAAGAACACTGTTCTAATTTCGCCCAGTATATTTTCTCTACCTATGCTGATCTTTTTGAAGACAAACTGGGCAGTTGTGTACTCCATGAAGTTAGACCCAGATGTCAGGCCAGTCCGGAAATTTCCAGTAGATACACAGAACAGAGTCAGAACAGAGCTAGACAAAATGGTGCAGCAAGGTGTGATTTACCCAGTAGACAAACCAACTGAGTGGGTATCTTCCATGTTGGTAGCTCATAAGAAAAGCTCAGATGATATCAGGATATGTACTGATCCATGACATTTGAACAAAGCACTAAAAAGACCTCATCATTCAATGTGTACAGTTGAAGTTGCAGCTCTTATGCCAAATGCCACAGTTTTTTGGTCTTAGATGCAGATAGTTAATTTTGGCAAATTTTGTTTGACAGAAAATCTTCATTGCTAACTACTTTCAGTACTCCGTTTGGCAGGAACAGATTTTTGAGAATGCCATTGGGGATAAATTCTGCCAGTGAAGTCTTTCAGCGTGTAATGGAGAAAAATTGTTCTGGGTATCTGTGTGCTATTATAATACATGATATTCTAGTAGGCGGTAATGGTGAAGCTGAGAATGACAGAAGCCTCAAGAAGGTTCTGGAAAGAACTCGTGAAGAGAATCTTAAGCTCAAACTACAGAAGTGCAAGTTCAGGTTACGAGAAGTTACTTATGTTGGTCATTTATTTACCAGTTCAGGCTTCTAACCAGACCCTTCCAAGCAAACAGATATTCTTGAGATGCCAGCTCCAGACAATGTTCAAGCCCCACAACGTTTTCTTGGCATGGTTAACTATATAGGTAAGTTCATTCCAGATTTGAGCCAACTAGCAGCACCACTCATAAGAGTTGACATGTAAAGATGTATCCTGGTCATGGTTGGAACAACACCAGAGAGCATTTGATGTCCTGAATCAGAGAATTGCCAGTCCACCAACTCTCAGATACTATGATGTTCACAAACCAGTTACTCTTCCCTGTGATGCTTCGAAATTTGGTCTTGGTGCAGTCATTCTTCAAGATGGTAAACCTGTTGCCTATGCATCCAGAACTCTAACCCAAACTGAAATGCAGTGTGCTCAGATTAAGAAAGTACTTTTGGCGATTGTGTTTGCATGTTTGAAGTTCCATGATCAAATTTATTGTCGACCTATCCAGATCGAAACTGATCATCAGCCCCTAGTCACTATTTTGAGAAAGCCTATGCATGCACCTCCTGCCAGATTACAATGCATGATGTTGAGATTGCAAAAGTATTATTTCAATCTTGTCTACAAGAAAGGCAAACTTCTTTATCTTGCTGATGCTTTACCCAGATATACCACTGAACAGCATAAAAATCAAGTTGTTCATCTGGTAATTGATTCTGAAGTCATGGAAGTGAGAAATTTTTCTTTCACACGTCTTGATGAGCTTAGAAATCATACAGCCACAGTTCCAGTTTTACAGAAGCTCAACCACTTTATCAATCAAAGATGGCCGTCGAAGCAATGTAGTTTATCTCAAGAAGAGCAACCTTATTTTCCTTACAGAGATGGGATTTTGCCTGACAGTGGTATCGTCATGAACAGTCCGAAAGTAATTGTTCCAGAGTCTTTGCAACATGAGTACATTACTGTCTTGCAGTGTGGCCACCCAGGAACTGATTCTACCAAAAGAAGGGCGAGAGGACCAGCATTTTGTCTTCTTATGTCAAAAGATATTGAGAGAGTACTTTCATCTTGCTCTGTATGTAATATTACAAAGCCACATCAACAAAGGGAACCACTTCAGCTAAACCAGATTCCTGAACATACATTGGTCGATAGTAGCCACTATAATTTTTGAGTGGAATGGTCAACATTACTTGGTGTTAGTAGACTCCTATTCGAATTGGTTTGAGATTGACTTACTTCCTAATCTAGCATCCTATACTGTTCATTACTAAGATGAAGAATCATTTTGCAGTCCATGGTGGTCCGCACAAAGTTATTTCTGACAACAGTACAAAGTTTACAAGCCAGCAATTCAAAAGATTTGCCAAACAGTAGGACTTTCTTCATGTTACAATTAGTCCTAAGTACCTACAGTCAAATGGTTTGGCAGAACGTGCAGTTCAAAGTGCAAAACAATTTCTAGAGAAGTCAAAACGGGACAATAGTGATGTTTTCCTGAATCTCAGAAATATTCCTCATGATAAACATCTTGGTTCACCTGCCCAGAGGCTTCTGTCAAGACAAACCAGAATTACATTACCAGTCAGCAATACTTTATTGGTTCCAAGTGCTAAGAACAACAGATCAGCAAAAGCGCATCCATTAAAGAAGTGCTTATCCCACAAGTCTTATTATAACAAGTCCAGCAAACTGCTCAATTCATTATGTGAAGGAGAGACAGTGAGAAGGCAAACATGTAAAGGTTATGATCAGACTGGAGTCGTGAAGAGTATTTGCCCATAGCCGAGATCATACATTGTGGAATCACAAGGAGTTGAGTTTAGGTGGAATCAGAAACATTTCATGCCGCTGTCCGAGCCTATATCACAGCATTTAGCCTGTGAGAAAGACTATCTCAGAGTCAGTTGTTCAGCATTCCAGTTCCAGAGGATGTTCCAGTAAATACCCCTGTTCCTGAGATGAATCCCAAAGTTCCTGATATGAGTTGTTCACCGATGACGGCCCCTGTTGCTAAATCCACTTCTGATTACTATATAATTACATCAGGTCGCATTTCCAGTCCATGTTACAGATACATGGCAACTTGGACATGAACATTGTGTTTGTTTCTGATGTCTGTATTATTGCATGTCTTATTCTAATGTCATGTCATTGAGGGCAATCTATTTAAGAGGGAGGATGCAGATCAATAAGTATGTATGCCTTTAAGAAGCTTTCCAGGTGCTTGCACAAGTGTATAAATACCGAGCACGTGTGAACCTGACTGACATTTTGTAGTAAGCTGTTGAGATGTAAGCATGCATGTCTGTGTAGTCTGTTAATCAGTTTATTTATTTTGTAATGCTGCTGTCCATCCTGATGTGTTTCTGTGTATGTAAACGAACTACCCCGCCTGCTTGTCATCTATGCAAGAGGGATGAGCGACACACCTTCACAAAATATTCTGAATCTCTCTCATCAAACATTATTTTTAAAGTTGTCTAGTACACAGGAAACCACACTATATGACCAACATTACTATCAGCACTAATAACTTAAAGAGAAAATACCTCTTACATCTCTCTTTTTCAGAAGCAAAAATAAATGCCCTTGTGTGGTAGAAGTTTGAAATACACTTAATTAAAGTCTGCAGATTTTATACTTTCTCTCTGTTAATGTGCTTATATTCTTCCATCATTTTTTGTCGTGTTCTGTTTTTTTAAAAAAGTGTTGCTGATTAGCATACCATGTCCATATTTGTGGCTGGATTTACCTAATTTTCAAGGGCCTCTGTACCTATTTTCAATGTCTGCAGGATGAGAAGTATGCACAGGGGGCTGCATACAGGTTGTTTCCTGACATTTGCTGTGTAGTACAGGTAAAATGGTCAGATTTGATGATGATGTTCCTGCATTTTGTCACTGTCTTTGTACTTTTATTTCCCCCGCCCATGTATGTGTTTGTTATGTTTTTTTTTTTTGCAATTTAGTTATTTGACATCTATATGTAGCAGAATCCAGACCAGTACCTCTGGTACCACCCAGTCATTTTGACCACCATGAATGGCTACATCACAGCCAATGGTATCCCCAGGTGCTATACTCACTTCCACCATCCCAAAAGCACCACTACCCTTTGTGCGTCTGATACCTTGTTTTCCATTGTCCTCCATTCTTTGATTGTGTCACCACATCCTTTCACAGTCTTGTCTATGTTATACATTTGTACCTGTGGCTCTTCTACTTACTCTAACCTTCCTAGTGTCATCTTAATTCCCTTACTACCTTCCACAAGCTATCTTTATTTATATATTTATTGATGGGCGGCACAGTGGTGCAGTAGTTAAGAGTTGTCAACTCACAGTAAGAAGTTCTCCAGTTCGATTCTCAGTTGGGGTGCCTTCTATGCAGAGTCTGCATGTTCTCCCTGCATTCACGTGGGTTTCCTTCCATATTCCAAATACCTGCATCTGGAGGACTTATCCCTGGGCCTCTGCTGAAAATGGACTCTGTCCCAGTCAGACTTTCCTTGTAAACAAATGTTAAATAAAATAAAACAAAAAATAAGTAAAATAAATTTACATGGTGTTTGATTTTGTAATTAATTAAAACATTAGCCAGCTAACAATCTCAAATAAAAGGATAACTTAACAAAAGTAGATTAATCCTTTTAGGGCATCATTAATTGTTCCCTTGCCCACATACACTCTTTTAGGTAAAGATTTTAAATTTGACCTGCTTTCCAAGACTCGACACCACTAAAGTAAAAGTAAACATTTCTAAGTTACATTTGCATAGTTTGTTAATTTACAAATGGGCAAACTGATTTGTCTGCTTTTCCCATGGTATAACCAGACAATCCCTGGGATATATATATATATATATATATATATATATATATATATATATATATATATATATATATATATATATATATATATATATACACACACACACACACACAGTTAAATAAAATAAAATGAATCACTGATTTTTAGTTAAAGCTGCCTAAAAATGACTTTATAGCAAAAACAAAAATAATGCTCCAGACTTTAACTTTCACTGTCCCTCTTTGTATCATTTTTTGCATCCTTATACATCCACAAATATTTTACTTTTTCTTACTGAACTGTTTACAATTTAATACTTTATTTTGTCTATTTCCCACGCTTCTTACTGCCTTAAATGTTAATTATAACCATCTTCCCAACTTTTTGTTTCCTTATACAGCCACTGTATTTCTGCATTCCTTATAACTCCTATAAATACTTGATGCTTTTACTTAACCACTGACATTTCAATTGAGAATCAGTGACTTTTTTCCTTTCTGATCTACATGCCTGTTTCATTTGCTGCTTTTATCATGGTACCAGTCAACTATCCCAACTACTTCATTATTTATTTCTTCTTTGGTGACCACTGATCTATACTCATTCAGGAGGATCAATTTCAGATACTGCCAAGGTGTAATTTTTCCACACTATCTTACTTGGTCTACTGAAATCCAGAACCCTCACTATTATCTGGCATTATTTTAAGTTAATTTGTGAATCATACCCCAGAACACTCACGATTATCTGGCATTATTTTAAGTTAATTTGTGAATCATACCATTTAGCTACAATTTGTCCCCAAATTTCAGATCCTCTCTCCATATGCATTTCAGAGCACTAAGTCACAAACTGTTCTTTCTTGAGTAAATGTTAGTTTTAGCTATCCGAGGTCGGTCTTTTATAGCCATATTATCAGGAAGCATCTGTTCTTAGATATGATTGCATCTGATATGTTGAGATTAACATTTGCCATATTAAAGTCTCCCATTCTAAACAACATTTCTCTGTATCCTCAGGATGTGTATTACGAACAGCATTCTGATCAAGCTCCAAAACAAGACAAACAAATATCCTTGTTATATGAAGGCTCATATGTAAGAACTTTACAATATCAAACTTGTTTTATCCAGGTATGAGTACCAACCTCTGTGTTATAAAACTAAGTGAACCTTGTGCTGCTATACAGAGAGCAATAAACATGGAACTGCTTCAGAAAGCGTAAAACACCTCACATTGTTACAACAATTGCATTCAGAAGTGAACTGCACAGTTAAACAACCAGCATCTTTAAAGGTGATTACATCACTTGTGTTATTACACAAACGTTTTTTCTACCACTTGTGGGCAGCTAACTATACTACAAAGAACAGCTGTTTGAAATCTTACCTTAACAGGAGATGCTGTTCTCTTTACTGTTCCAGTATTCCTTACACAAGGGATCGTGTGCCAAGGATAGCCCAATAGCCGGCCAGTATACTAAGCCTTTAGAATTTATAGACACAGTACTTCACACATATGCTCCCCATACAAGGCATGGGGCATAAAGGTGACATATGGAAGTACATACCTCAGAAGTGAAAAGCTCCAGGAAGAACAGATTGTCCCTAATGACCAGGAGGAACATGTACATCCAGAAGGAATAAAAAGAAAAGAATCTCTGGCCAGGAAGGCAAGAGGAATAGAACAAAACAGAAGGGAGAGGAGGGAGGGGAGGGAGTGAATACGGTAAGAGTGAAGAGAAGGACATCTACTGTTACTTTAAGATTTTACTTAACTGTACCGTGTCCTTCCATATCACTGTTGCAGTGTTCCTTACATAAGACAGAGTGTACAAAAACTCAAGAGGAAACCTGGGAGGATGAAGGCGGTGAAGAGCCCTCTAGAAACCCATGCAGGAAAGCCCTGGCAAAACCAGCTCTTACTCTGGAAACAACATCCAACTTGTAATGTTTAGTGAAAGTATGGACAGAAGTCAAAGTAGCAGTCTCAAAGAAGGAATTGGGATCCAATCCTTTGAAGAACAAACGTTCTGGTACAATGAACCTCAACTTGAGGTGGAAAGATATGTACCATGAAAGGAATAACAAAAGGAAATGGCCTTAGAAACCCAGGAAGAGATGATTTGTTTAGAAACTGCCAAACCTAAACACATGGGATGAAAGGAAACAAAAAGTTGTTCAGATTTGTGAATGAGCTTAGTCTTATCCAAATAATATTTGAGCTGCCTAACCAGATCCAAGGTGTGAAGAACCTTCTCATTAGCAGACTGCAAAGAAAAAAGGGAGGGTAAATAAATAGACTAAGAAGCAATTTATTGACCATCTTGGGCATAAAGAAAGATTAGTATGAAGAGAGACCCTGTCCCTGTGAAAAACTAAAAAAGGAAGAACAGCCATAGCAACCTGAAGCACAGAAACTCTCTCAACTGAAGTAAGGGCCAAAAGTAGAACAGTCTTCTAAGTTCAATGTTGCAAGGAAGCTGAAGCTGCATGATCAAAAGGAGTTTGAGTCAAATTTTCAAGAACAAAACTAAGATCCCAAAAAGTTGGAATAGGCTTCCTGGGAGGCCTGATATGAAAGATGTTAAGAAATTGTTTGACCTCAAACCTAAAGGCTAAATGGGGAGTCAAGGACAGACAAGCAGAAATAGCTGAGATGTGAGCTTTAACCAAAGAATATGCCAATCAAGCATGAGGCAATTCACACAAACAAGAGAGCACCACAGGGATCCCCACTGAAAAGGGATCCTGATTATGAGAAAGGCACCAGACAGAAAATCTCTTCCATTTGGACAAATATGACTTCCTGGTAGTGGGTTTTCCGGCCTCCTGCAGAACCCTAAGAGGTGCCTAAAAGGGAACAGAACCCTACCAGCCACAGTGTCAGGTAAAGAGTGGACAAGTGAAAATGGGTAAGAGACCCTTTTGTATTGTGTGACATGATCCACCCGGTGAGGTAACTTGTGGTGATTGCCCCTAGTAAAGTGAAAAAGAAATGTGAACCAATGCTATCTGGGCCAAACAGGAGTTACCAGCAAGATTTTGGGGGAGTCTTGCTTAATCTGGTGTAGGACTCTTGGAATTAGGGGAGGGTAGATGTACGGAAACATATCCTAAGGAAAAGACAGAGTGTCCACCTTCCATGCCAGAGGACTTGGGACTCTGGAACAGAACAGAGGGAGCTGTCTGTTCAGAAGGGAAGAAAAAGAATCTACCTGAGGAATACCCCACCAACAATGTCCAGAAACAGATCCCTATCACATTATTGAAATAACATAAGTCCGAAATTTAAAAGAACAGGACAAAAATACTGAAAGCTGAAAAGGATGAATGTTAGCAAAAGTGAAACACAACATCAAAACACCAGCTGTGAGTGTCATACAGCCCTTTATTTTGTGAAACCAGGAAGCAGTTGAGGTTCTCCTTCTTCCCCACTGTAGTGCGATCTCAGAGTCGCTATATATAAGTTGCAGGTGGTAGGGGGGTGCAGGGGGACTTGCCCCACTGCAAAAACTTAAAAATAAAAAGGTTGTACTGTAGGTTATCAGAACTGTACCTTTAATATTTCATTTGAGTGATTATAAGGTGTAATGTGTTTTATGCCTGCCATAGTATTCGCTGTAAATCACAGGTTAGTTTAAAGGGACATACATCTATTTCTATGACTGGCTTTACATGTAGAGCAGTACTGAATTGAACGTGCTTATTTCGTAGTTTTGCATTTCCATTTTGTTAATGTTTGTCTTTTTCAGCTTTCATTATTTTCGTCCCGTTTTAAAATTTTGATCTTATGTTTTTTCGATAATGTGATAGCGACCCCCACTGAGCCTGTGTGCTGGACCTGTTCAAACACTCTGCCACTATATTCTGTTCTTAAGAACGTAGACAGCCTGAAGTGTCACTTGATATCAGACAACTAGATCCCAGACCTAAACAGCAAGCCTGTAAAGAAGGTATAACCACATCTCCCTTGCTTGCTTACATTTCATATCACTGTGGTATTATCTTGAGAGATCCTGGAAGAAAGAGAGAATGAAAAGCCTAAAGAACTAAAAGGAGAACTCACATCTATTTGATATTGATGTGATCTGACCATTGATTAGGAGACCAGAGACCCTGGACCTTCAGGGAACTGAAGGAAGCTCACAACCCCCTGTCTGAGGCATCCGAAAAAGAGTTTCTGACATGTGTCTGGAGGTTGGAAAGGAAGCCCTGGGTTGAGAGAAAGCTGATGAATCCACCACTGAAGCTCGAGTTTGAGACATGGAAGGAAGAGAACTAGGAAATCCAGTGGATGACAGTGTTGTAGCCACACTGACATGAGAAATCACTGCAGTTTTCTCATATGAAGCCTGGCTAGAGGCAGCACAGGAATGGTGGAAGTCATGAATCCTAGAACCCTGAGAAAATTCCTGGCTGTGACTGAAAAAAGAGGAAGAATAGACTGAAAAAGGCAGTCAGAGAGAGGCCCTTGGGTGGAGGTAGGGGTGTCAGCAAAGGCAGTCAGAGAGAGGCCCTTGGGTGGAGGTAGGGGTGTCAGCATGCTTATGGTCTGTATCCTGCAAATGAGAAAAACGTGATCCTGAGAAGGAACAAGGACTTATTTTGGAAAGCTTATGGTAAATCCCAGGCTGTGTAACAAACCGAATACTGGAGATGCTGAAGCAGTACCTTGGGGTACGAAGCCTGAATGAGCAGGTCATACAGATAAGGATAGATCTGAACCCCCCCCCCCCACCTATCCTGCAGAAGGCTTTTGGTGAATACCCTTGGGGCAGTAGAGAGGCCAAAGAGAAAAGCAGAGAACTGAAAATACAAGGAAGAAACAGAGAAATGTAAACATTTCTTGAAAAGTGGATGAATGGGAATATGCAGGTAGGCATCCTTGAGGTCCAGAGATACCAAGAAAGCCTGGGGAAGAAGAAGAGGGAACAGGGTTTGAAGAGACAACATGCAAAGGGAAAGAAACTTTAGAAAAGTATTGAGCTGAAAAAAGTCCAGAATGGGTCTCCAGGTGCCTTCCTTCCATGGAACCAGGAACATCCTGGAATAAAAACTTTTTTCTTCATGGGGAGTGCGTGCGTGCAGCCTGAATGGGGCCCTGAGCCAAAAGGGCCTGGTGCAGTTCTGAAAAGAAAGGAAGCTGTACCTGAGGAGGTTGAGGGATGCCCAGAAAAGGAGGGTGGGACTTCCATACCATGAAATATACCTGGAGGATGATGGACAAAACTCAAGACTCCTGAGAGACCTGTAACCAATTGAGAAGGGAATAGGAAAATAAAGACAGAAAGAAACCTGGTCTAAGGAAATAGGAAGCAAAGTGTCAGATAGAACATGGTTCATCTTGAAAGGTAGGCTTCTGAGAAGCAGAAGTCTGAGTAGACTTGGCTGGGGGTACATGCCTAGAATCCTTTTTATCCTTAGGTGGAGGGTGGGACTGTTTGCAAACAAAGGCAGACTTGGATGGATACTTTCTCTAAAATTTAGGGATAGGAGAAACAAAAATATGTTTCAATTCCTGTAAGGCCTTGCCTTTATCCTCAAGGAACTTACAAACATCATTATCAGCAGAGCCAAAAAGGTTCTTATTACTAAGAAGTGCATCCAACAATTTAGCTTTAATGTCATCATGTAAAGGCTAAAGACAAAAGCCAAGAATATTTCTCAAAACAGAACCAAATGCAGTAGCCCTGGAAGAAGCATCAACTACATCATAGCTACACTTAATAGACGGACGAGCTACTTGAGAGGAAGAATGCAATAAGGGAAGGGCTGAGGCCTTCTCTGCTGAATCAGAATGGTGAGAAAGTACCTGAGATGCTTAAAAAAGAAGGCTAAAACATACCTGGTAATGCAAGTCTGGTAATTAATAGCCCTAAAAGCCAGGATTGCAGCAGTATAGGCCTTTTTACCTTGCTGTTCCATGGCTCTACTATCTTTATCTGAAGGAAGACGTTTAATATAGGGCAAAAGTTTAGAGAGTTTGTCAGAAGGTACAAACGCTACAGAAGAACATTTGAACAAAAATTTACAATCATCAGGTACCTTGTAAAATCTGTCACGTTTCTTGGGAGCTAGTGGGCTGAGAATCATGAGCAGCATAGGTTGCTGAAATGGTATCTAAGAGAGCAGCCAAGACTGGAGGAATAGTACAAAGTTTGAGAAACTCCATCTGGAGGAATTCATAATACCTCTTTTGAGTATCAAAAACCTGAGAATAGTCCTATTTGAAATATTCCATTATGTGGGAAAAAGTGTCCCCCAAAAGAAAGTTCCTCTAAATGAGAATCTAGACTAATGGAATCCTCTTCTTCAGACTCATAACCCAAAGGAGAAAGGTTTTCAGAAGAATATGTCAACAATTATTCCTTAGAATCCAAATCCTCTTCAGAGGACTCCTGCTCTCTGAGCCTCTTATGAGGAGTAGATGGCCAAGGAGCAGCAGGTCTAGAGACTCCCTGTGGTGACTTCAAGGTCAATATTGCATTAAACAACCCCTGAGTAAAATCCTGACAGTCTCGTTGAGTACCCGTAACGAAAGGGGAAATATACCTGTTTTTTTTTTGTTTTTTTCCTTTGAGTAACAACTGACTGAAAGGCCCCAGGAGGTCGTACCCGTGCTGACATTCATCCAGGAATCTCTTCTTGAACTAGAATCTGTGGTATCCCCCCTCAGTCCGTCAGATGTAATCAAGCAAAGTTCCCCCCTTAATGTCCAGAGCAGACATTTGTAAAGCTTCCAAGGACGTGCGAGAAGTTGGAGCCATGCTTGTGACAGTTTTTATGGGGAATCTGCCTCCCACACGACATTTTCCCTTTCTGGGAGAAACCCGCAAAAATTAAATTAGAAAGAGATGAGAAGAAACCCTAATGGAAGACTTATCTGAAACATAGCTCAGTAACCAGCACAGAAGGAGGAGTGTTCAGACTGGCGGCAAAGTAGTTCTGAGGTGTGCACGACAGTACATCACCTTTATGCCCTATGCATTGCACAAGGAACATACGTGTGATGTACGGCGTCTATAAACTCTAAAGGCTATCCTTGGCAGGAGATCCCTCACATAAGGAATACTGCAACAGTGATATGGAAGGACATCTAAGATTATAGAGCTAATCGTAATCCTCTATGTTCTGCTAGGTCTTGCTTTGAAACTTCTCTCTCTTTTTCAGTGATTTGACAGAATATGCAATGCTATTCGGTTGGGAGACACACAGCATCTTTGTTTTATAGTTTAGTGCTTTAAAGTCTGGGCACTCTGTTCAACTTGCGACAATATTTTTCACTACATACTATATGGTAGCTTGCTGTTTGGCCTTCTGTGGGAGGTTTTTGTAGGGTCCCATGCACTTGACACTTTTTTACAATGTTACAGTATGTACACTGTATTAATTATGCTATCACTTGGAATTTTTGGTTTATTGATCCTCACAATTATCTTTATATTTTACTTGTCTTCAGAGCAGGTCATATAATCAAGGAAGTATACACTACTGTACACTGTATAACCAATATGAATGGGAAGGCCGAGATAAAGCCAACTTATCATGCACCTCTGTTGCAATAGGCCATTTAAAAATCAGAACATAAACACTAAAGCCTGGTGCTAGGATTAAAAAAGAACTTTAGGGACTTAGAGATAAGAGCGTAGGCTGGAATGGTGTGACAGATGTTAAAAAAGTTGTTGAAGCCCATTACAAGTGGAATACTAGATGGGATGGAGTCATATTTTAGTAAGTATAGAAAAGCATGACAGGAAATATTCATCTTTGGTGACAGAAGAGTTTAAGACTGCAATGAAGGGAAAAAGGAGGCCTGCATTGGAATGTCTGTGGAGGACCATGACACAAAAATAAATGGAAGAGACATAGAGGAATTATGAAAAATAGGGTAGCAGAGAGAGTTAAATCTGAGATAAAAATACTAGTTACTGGCAAGGAAGAAGATAAACATTTGTCAGCTACATAAGGGGAAAAAACAGAGATAAAAGGGAAGCTGCATGGATATTCCTGGTCAAGCTAGAACTCTACAAGTACTTCTTATCTGTATTAACTGATGAGAAGATGGAAATAATACCCAAGTAGAAAGTAACTGAGCTGAAGAAAGTAACAGGTGAACTGATGGCCTAAGTGAAGTCTGTGCAGACTTATTTAGATGACTTAGACAATAAAGATCATGGACAAATACGTTACCACCACGGGTGTGCATTTTTTTATTTTCATTCTTTCCATCTCTAGATGAGATAGTTTAGATAGTCCTATTAGATTATGCAACAGCCTATTATTCCAAGGTACATTACATTTAACAACAATTACTTTCTATCATCTTGAGGGTCGTTTGCTAACTAAAGTACTGTCATTCTCCCAATATAAGTTATCTAAATTTATCTATCAGTATCAAAATCAATATATCCAGTAAGCTCATGAATTTTAAAATTCATTAAACTGAGGCCCCATCTGCCTGAGCTGCTGGCAGATCAGGTGATGAAAACAGATCTCATAGCACCCACAGAAAAAAGTAGGGGTTCCTTATTAGACACAATATATTTGCATTATTTACATATTATAAAATATTTATAATTATATACACATTTTGTTAACATTTTTACTTTACTATCTACTTACAGTTTAGTACATTCTAATTTTTTATGATGGTTTATGATTTCCATCCTTTGTTTCCCCATTTTTCCACAACCAAAATTATATCTTCTTCTATATTTCTGACAATATCCATTTTGCAATAAATTTTATCTCATTTATCTTTCATTCCATAAAGTTCATATAATATAAAACATTTTAAATTAATTTTCTGATATTCTTTCTATCCTTTAATATCATAATATCCACATTCTAGCATATTCAGATTTATGTCTTTTATAATGCCTTCCTCAATCTTATTTTCACATACTTTTTCCCACAAATCCTTTATCCATTTACAGCTCAAGAACACATTCTGTAGTTTCAAATTCATCACAATAATCACATACACTTTCCTGTATTTTTCATATTTATTTATTTATTTTGTTTATTTACCGGGTAATGTCCGACTGGGCATAAGGCCCATTTTCAGCAGAAGACCGGGGAGAAAATCTCCATACATAAAATAGACAGTATTAAACAATCAAATTGAACATGTATTAATCAACAATGTACAAAGCCAGTCAGTTAAGAACTTAGTTACATAACAATAATTAGCAAATAATTAACAACTTTTAACAAAAAATATGTCTTATCTTTCACTGGTAACTTCCTTATTGCTCATCTCCACAAAAAAATATTCACATTCATAAAGCTTTTTCTTTTTTCATTTAATTCTTGTTTCAATGGATAAATACAATCATATTTATTCATTATATTTAAATACCATTCTTTCCTGTTTTTCTATACATGCCAGTGTAATCATCTTCCCTTGCCAGTAGCCCCTTACTACTACAAATCTACCATTATCTTTTTTATCCTCTTCTTTCATCATTGGAGCTCCTCTTGCAATTAATATAAGTACTCCTTTTTAGCTTTGTCCCGGGTATTCTACTGAATAACCATCCTAAAAACCTTTCTTTATCAAATTCACATATTCAGTTCTTTCCAAGCATGTCTCCTGTAGCAAAGCTATTTGCACTCCACAAGTTTAATACAGTTCACTACTCTTTCCCTTTTTATATTTATCTGCGAGACAATTGACATGTAATGACATTACAGAAAGCATCATTGTATTAAAAAGGTATTATTCCCACCTTTTATGTATAACAGCTTTTTTGTTACATGCATACACCATTTGGCAGGTTGAACTTTTATATAGTTGTTTTTTGTCATATCCATTTCAGCCTATGTCACATCTTGCAAAACTTTTTGTTATAATGAAAGCCTTCAAACAAACAATGAAAAAAACAAAATAACCCACCCAGTACCCCCCTAAAACCTACTAAATTAATACCAACACACAAAAATATGTACATCTTCAATTAATGAAGTAATGTTTAAAGGTTATTTGTACATAAATAAACAAGGATAGAAGTAAAGGTATAGGAACACTAGAGCAAATAGGAAGTATTCAGTTTAATAAAGAAGTAGAGGGAAGCATAATGTAAGAAAATACCACTGTTGTTGGTAGGTCTTGATGCACAGAATGCAGTGACACAGGTTAGACATTATGAGCGGGGCAAGGAAGGTATTTGCATTCTCTGATAAAATTATAAGGTTGATTAGGATAATATATGAGGGATCGGAGGCAAAAATTAAACTGGGTGGGGTCCTCTCTGATAATTCCTGCTTGAGCAGAGGAACCAGGAAAGGGTTTCCTCTTTCCCCTTTGTTATTTGCATTATATTTAGAACCACTGACAAAGAAAATAACGGACTCCGAAATTCAAGGATATAATTGGTGTGGTAGTCAAGAAAAGTTGGCGCTATTTGCAAAAATTATTTTATAGCCAACAAAACCAGAAAAAGACATTACAGTGTTGTGGAACATTTTGACAAAGTTTCATATATTTTTGGAATACAAAATTAATGAATCTAAAACAAAGTCAATAGCAGTAAATCATGTACTCACACACAAATTGGTTCAGCAATATACATACTTATGGGAGCATGATAGAATGAAGTATGTAGGAGTATGGATTAAAAATGATTCTGGTGTGGCAGCTAAGGATACAAGGGAAGAGACTAAAAAGATAATACAAAAGCTGAGAAATTGGAAACTCTGTTTTATGGATATGGATAGTAAGCAGTTAAAATGTTTTTAGTCCCTTTAGTCTTATGCACAGGTCAGACATATTTTTATCATCCAGAAGGGAAGTCGTGGATAGCAATTAATAAAGAGCTGAAGGATTTTATCTAGGATTGAAAGATGGCAAGAGTCAAGTGGGATAAGACGATTCTTCCAATAGCACAAGGCAAATTGGGATTACCCTATTTGAAGGGGTATTTCAGAACTACACAGTTAAGGATCCTATACAGAGCAAAAGCAGAAACCTATAATTCAAAGTTGAAAGGGGTGATAATGAAATGGGGGGGGGCTGGAATTTTGGATGCAGATCATAAAGGAGGATAACAGTAATCATAACGAATATCATATTAATAAAGTAGCAGAAAGTATTCAAAGAACTAAGCCAACATGCGAATGAAGAAAAGAGATTCTGTCGATAGAGATGACTACAATTAGGGATACAGACAATAGACAAGAGAGGTCTGGAATATATTGTAGAAAAGTGGCAAAGGAACCAAGGTATTGAGAGCAAATAACTAGAGAAGGAAAGGCAATAGATTGGGAAGAGGAAAATAATTTATTTGGACTGCAGGTTAGAGATCAACACTGGTAGAGTTTTTAGTAAAATCCGGAATAGAAGCTGCCATTTAAAAGGAATTCCTAGCACAGCATATAAAGTACTGCATGATAACTATAAGAATCAATCAGAGGAGGTTAAAAACGATTGGGAAGAGAGACTGGATATGCAATTCACAAAGAAACAATGGGGGGTATACGAATATCTCTCAAATATGCAATAAGATCTAGAAGATTTTGGATTTTTGCATGGAAATGTTTACATAGATATTTTTATATCCCAAAGTACACTCCACAGAATTTTTCCTCGGGTAAACAGCAAATGTTGGAGGTGTGATGGGAATTAAAAAGGTGGTTGGGAACATGTTTTCTGGGAGTATAATGTGTTGCCAAACTTTAAAGATTCCCCCTGCAGACTACTCTGTCAGAGATACTGGTTGAGCACATTGGTGTAACTAGGAAAATGACTTTTCCAAGCTATGACAAAGAATCAGAATTGCCTAGACATAGTAAGGTCTTATTGAGTCTAATTATGGTTGCTGCCAAAAAGCAATTACTAGAAAATGGAAATCAAATAAAACCAACTGTGCTAGAAGTAGTGAATACAGTAACAAAGGTAAAACAACTGGAATTGGGGTCTGTAACAAAGGGTAGGAGCAAAGTACATAGCAAATAATGGGAATTGTGGGAGCAATTCATTCAGGGGAGGAATGAGGTTTAAAAGAAGGCAGGCCTTGAATGAGCTATGTAATATTTGACTGATAATGACTGGGTAGATTATAACTGATGTATAATATTTGCAAATAGGATTATGTGAATATGGTTTGTGACAAAATGCTTGCAGCTAGGATAATGTCAATATGGTTTATTTTCATTGATATAAATGTATGATTGCCTATGTCATAAGTGGTAATTTAATAAAGATGTTTCTTGTTTAAAAAATAACCTTTAAATATTAATCAAGTTGCTTAATCCCTTCTTCCATCAATTTTTTACTCATAGTTATTAATATCATATCATCTGTATAAGCAAGTCACTGGTAGTTGAATTCTTTCTCTCATCCTACAGCCTGCTACTTTTAAGGCTCTACTTATCTTACTAACCACTGCATTCATAGTCAACGCAAATAAACCTCTACTTGCCAGACATCCCTGCCTTATACTGCTTCTTATATTTATTTCTTTACTTAACCCTCCATTTACCACTATTTAGACTTAATTATTCTCATACACCAAAAAAAGAAGTTATGTACTCATCATAATGGTCCATCTGTGTTGTCCATTTTCATACTTCCTCAACTGATGGGTTTGGATCTGATCCCCCGGATCCAACTTGGCCATTGCTAAAGCTTGTGCCAACCAAGAACTCTCAAGTTTCTCCCTTACCAACAAAGCACCAACCAAAATTACCTCAGATCTTGTTTGCTGAATTTAGTAGAAAGGCATATTCATATTTAGAAAGGGAGAAGGCTACATCTGGAGCTTAATATAAAGGACAGAAATGTCCTGTAACCACTCATTCTTCCAGAAGTTTTCAAGGATGGGGAATGGTGGTAGGGGAGTTGAGGAAGAATGAAAATGGACAACACAGATGGAATGTTATGGTGAGTACATAACTTATTTAACTGAAGTTGTCAATTTTCATTCTATCCTTAGCAGATGGGACAGAGTCCCCAGCTACCAAAAATTTAGGATGGACTCAAGGAGAATTACTCCTGAGCACCATTAAGCCAAATGATGCTTTACTTCTGGAGTCCAGATCCAATTTGTAATGAGTAATAAAGGTATGGGGGAGTAGCCCAGGTTGCTGCTGCACATACATCATCTATGGACAATCTGGACTGAAACACTGAGGAAGTAGCCATGAATCTAGTTGAATGGCGTGTAACAGTTTAGATAGAGTAATTTTCAATTTGCTATAAAATAAATGAAATACAGTCAGTTATCCACCTAGATAAAGTGACTTTGGCATCTGGTTTTCCCAATTTTACTTCTGAGAATGAAACAAACAACTGGTCAGATTTTCTGATATCTTTTGTTCTATACAGGACAAAAGCCCTTCATCTATTCAGCTCTTTAATGAACAAACCATGGTACCACACTGTAAGGTTAAGCACTTTTCGTCTTGTTCAATAATCAGACTTCTTCAGACAAATAACAGCAAGTATAAAGTAACTTTTATACTAAAATACACTTCCCTCTCTGCCCCCTATTTACTCAATTATTCAATACAAAATCAATTAATCAATCCAATAAATTCTTAAATCTATAAGACTAAAACTAACCAAAATTCATTCCTTTAAAATTGACTATATCGTCACAAGTATTAAATAAATACATCAACTACAAACATATGAAAAAATAAAGCAGTAAACAATCATTTTTTAGTAATGAAAGGTAAACAAGTTTTTTTTTAAAAGGGTAAAATAAATGCATACAGTTTAAATTCTAAAAACTCCAACTAACAACATTCAACCTTACATTCACTGTTTATGTTCACACTTAGATGTATTAAAATTATATAAATATGTATATTGTCCTATGCTGTTAGTCAACAACAATATAGAACAGGGCATCTTAACATGGCAAACAATAACTATATAGATTAATTATCTGTGTAAACGTTTAAGTTTCAGTAAACATTGTATAGAGCAACTATCATTAATACCAGGGTAATGGCAAGCATCTAAACAAATCTGCCCCATCAGTTCTCTTTTTTCTAATAATAAAGATCTCGGACACCCCTTACCTCTCTAGCCACATGATCAATTACTGTAAACATAAAACTGTGTGCGGAATTAGTTTTGATGTGGGCAACTAATTCATTTTCAACCTTGCCTTTCCTAATATAGTAAAGGTGCTCATACACCTGCTCTCATAATCTACGATCAGTTTTCCCAACGTAGAACGCGGGACATAAATTACACTGAGCAAGGTATATTACATAGGTTGTATTGCAATTGTACTTGCCTGACAAGGTCTTATAACTACAATCCCTAATATTAAACATATACCCTATACTCATATGTTTACAAAAGTTGCAAGATTCATATGTACTCATCCCAGGATTCTTGATAACATTATGCTGTTTCATTTCTACTAAATTTTTCAAGTTCATTCAAACTCAGTGATGACCTATTCACTTTTTGAGTAATATCCATCTTATTACATGGTAAAATTGTACCTTGTAGTAATGGAATGTAAAATCCATTGGACCTTTTATACATCACTTCAGCCATCATTTCATTGATAAGTTCCCTCGGGTAACTTCTAGCAAAGAACATTTCAGCTATCTTATTATATTCTACTGTAAATTCATTGTCAATAGTTACCATCCTCGCTCCTCGGACTAACTGTCTTTTTATTACAGATTTCTTCTGATGGAAAGCGTGGGAACTACTGAAATGTAAATACGTACTTGAAAATGTATCTTTCCTGTAAATCCTGGCTGCTGGTCTCTTCTAAGTTGGATCTTTAAACACTTCAATGTCCAAATATGCTATGGCTTCTGTGTTAAATATGTATGTGAACCTTAGGAACGTGGTAGTTTAGTTTAAATATTCAACAAACCTTTCCGCTTCATCCAAACTCTCCTTGTATAAAATAAAAATATCATCTAGAAAACATGTATAAAGAATAAATGTGTCTGTTAGGTGACTGTGTAAGAATGTACTCTCTTTCCCAAAGAGCCATCACTGAGTTGGCAAAGCTGGCCCCACATGGGGACCCCATTGACACCCCAATTTTTTGTAAATATAGTTGATCATAAAAAATAAAATAGTTGTTTGTTAAAACAATATCCAGTAAGATGTTAACTGACTTAATCTCACTTTCAAGGGTGCCTTTAATGTTCAAAAACCGAAGAACATAATCAATACCTTCTTCCTGGGGGGTGGACATATACAAATCTCTAACATCTACAGTAAGAAAATTAAAATCGTCCTCCAAAGCAAGTAAATTTAATTTACTTAAACAAGACCATGAGTCTTTACATATTTGTTCTTCATCTACAAGGTATTTCTTCAAGATATTATCTATTACTTTCGCCAAAGGATAAGTTATACTTTGGCGAGCATCAACTAAAGGCCTCATGGGTGGATCAGTTAGAGATCTGTGTATTTTAGGTAATCCAAACAACACTGGTGTTTTTGGGGCTGGCATAGTTAAATAATTCAACATAGATAAGTCTATAAGTTGTTCTATAAACAAATCACTTAGATGTTCCTTATTTTCCTATAAGCTATGTTGAATTTGTTTAAACGGACTGTGGTACACGTATCAGTGTTCAACAAAGAACTCATCTTTTAGATATACCAATCTTGCCCCATAACAACTAGTCCACCTCCCTTGTCAGGTTTAAATGTTCTTATAGGTAAATTACAAAATTCAATAAAAGCTGTCCAATCATCCCTGTCTACATTCTTAGCCAGGTTCCGTTTCTCTGAATAGAGGTTCCTAAAATCAATTTCACAAACTTTCTCAAATGTTGTTAACAATGGATGGCTAATAGGGTTAAAAGTACTAGGGATATGGTATTCCAATGCACCAATTTGTTCACCTTTAAACAACACCTGCAAATTTAGTTTCCTAAGAATTGTTTAAAAAACAAAATGGTGTGTACAATATCCATAGATTTAGTAGGTACAAAAGAGAGTTTCTCTGCTAACAATTCCACCACACTAGATTCAACCTGGTAAGATGTGAAATTGTATATAATAAAGTCACCTCCCTGATTTCTAGTTCAGTCAAAGGGGGAATCAACTACTCACACACATCCAGGTCTAAATTTATTTCTAAGTACATATCTAACACTGTGTTTTTAACCTGGGTAAGCATAATTGATGACTCATCTGAGACAATAGGCCCAAGTTCAGTGGTTACATGTCTCAAGGAAGCACTAGGGGCTACATTAAAACCGTCATAATAATCGTACCTATTAAACTGCGAGGATTTAGACAAAGGAACATTCATCGTGTGCTCTAAACAGTTGGATATAGTCTCAATTGGTGGTAAATCTTTTCTTATCTCATGTATCCCTAACCCCTGCATATCAATTATCAAGGAGTTAAGGCAATGGTCTCCACATTGTGAGACTGTATTAAATTCACATTATCACAACGTGCCATTTCCCCAGTAGAATCCCCCTTCCCTCCTGTTTGTGTTGTTTTCACTTTACTCAACCCAGTAGAATACAATGCAGCATTATTTGTAAGTCTACCAGAATGACCATCCAACTCAGTCATAAAGTTCATCGGGGGGGGGGGGGCATAGCAATCCTAGGTACACTAGCTGGTAATTTAAACAAACGATTAATGCCGTTCAAGTTATTTACAGTCACAGTACCTTGAGTATATATATGTTTCTTTCCGATCCAAACCAGGCTTCAGAGGGGATTACCTCTTCTTCCTGTTGCTGTCGTTTTTTTTGTTATTGTTGAACGTTCCTCCTTTTCTGGCTCTCGTCTCCTGTGCTCATTTGTTGGCTGGAACCCTCCTGTAAAAAAATCTGATCCTCGTGTTTAAGGTCGATTTCATTTGTGGAAAAACCATCAAGTTGGTTTAAGTGGCTCCCCAGTTGCTCCTTCTGTTGATTCTGGGTATTTGTAACTGCCGACGCTGAACGTAAACCTGTCGTGCTCCATTGGACTGGACCATTCTGACTCTGACAGCATGGGGGGGGGGTAGGGTAGGTTGTACCACTGGCATATGCCTGAATGTCCCATTGTAGTTTTTTGAGTTTAGACAATCTCAGTTTATTGATGTGTTTGTCAGTACTTTCAAAGCATCTACTGTAATCATATTTATACCGGGAAAATTCTGTAGAGTCACAAAAACGTACGTTGATAATTGTAATTTCATCATTCAGGCTATTCACCATGCTAAGGTGGTGTTTGCTAATGAGTTGCATCTGTTCAGAACCATTCCTGTAAAACAAGTCCAGCAAATCCTTGTGAAAAGTGGAGCCTGGAATGAGACACTTGGGATATTGCCAGGATCTCAGTCCTTTTAGGACAACTCCCTCTTTTAGACATTCACTAAAATAGGCGGTTTCTAACTGGAGTTTTTTTATCTTAAACAGTTTAGCATCTAGCAATTTCAAATCAGATGCTATCAACATAGACACTCTCTCATTGCCTCCAAATACATTGTTGGTTTTATTTAGCACAGGAACAGTGTTCAACTATTTTGAGACATCAAACCGATCAATGTGTTCTCCATTGTGATGAGTAGTCTTAGAATTCTGACCAAGGGGGAAATGTATACTTTTACCTCTTACTTGGAAGTGTCAGCCCCCGGATTCTGATTATTAGCATCAGTAGCATATTTAGTTGAGGGTAAAACAGCATCTAAACATTCTGACAAAGTGTCTAAACGTTGGGAAAGCATGGCTACTAGCCTAGTAAGGTTCCCACCTTCTTCAGAAACAACTCTTGAGATGGTATTTGACAGCTCCTTAATCAAATCCCTCTGAAATCTTGTGAAATGTGCCAAATAATTCAGTGAGCTTAAAGCAAAAGTCGCGGAGTCATAGAGTTCAGATGAAGGGTTGCTGGGCATCTAACCACCTCTCTGCTTAAGGATTTCTAGAATGCCTCCAAATGAATCATCTTCAGGAGGTGAACATGAGGACCCCTTCACCTTCATCGAAATCTGTACCTTCTGTGATAGACTCCTCTAGTGAGTCTAGGCACTTCCTCTTAAACGTCTTGCCTTTAGGGACCTCCTCAGTGGTATACCCTGGAGAGGTTTCAGAAGAATACATCAAAATTCCCTGTGTGGAAGCCTGGTGTCTTGGTATTGGCTGTCCCTGGGAAAAGACTTGGTAAGGCTATGAGTGCAGAGAAAGCAAGGTAGAAGGCTGAAGATCCAAGGCGCTTGGATTCTTCCATTCAGCCGAGGCAAAGAAAACTCACTTCACACCCTCAAAGGCAGATTGCCCTGAAGAAAGGGAAGACTTCAGATCTGATAAGGCCAGCTTTTGGATCACAAACTTCCCCATTCCAAGGGCAAAACCCTGAGTGGAAGCTGCAGCCAAGCTATCCAGTGCAGAGGCACCGAGGTGCCGAGATGACTCCAACAACCTCGCATTCAAATACAACACCTCAGATCTGACAGGGAGGCTTTGGCTCAGACAGCTCTCCGGATCTGACAGGATCAGATCACTCAGAGAAAGCTTCAGATCAGAGGATAAATCAATACTCGAATTCAAGCAGGAAGGATCCAGATGGCTAGGATCCAGAGACTCTGAGACAGCTGAAGGAGTCAGAGGAGGGAGCTGCAGTGGGGGTTTAACAGAAAAATGGACCTCCTGACCCAGAGAGGTAGAAGCTGAAGAAACACCCATCTGCCCATGCATTGAGAGAATCTTCTTCACCTCTCCTTCCACATCTTCCTCTGTCAGACTTCTGGAAGAATGAGTGGAAAACACAGAAGGGGACCTGGGTCTGTCAGGAGATGGGGAAGGTTTCCCTAGAGGGTACTGCATCCACCAAAGGTGAGTACCGAGTACTTGCTAAAATAATGCATGTTGATGGACCAGCCACAGTCAGATCCAACTTGGACTGTGTCAGATCTGGGAAGACTGGATCAGTTAATTTTGGCTTCTTCAGATTCGGAGTCGGATCAGACATTTTCAACCTCTTCTGATCCAAGGGTGAAATTGGATTTTTGTGAGTCCTTTTCTTTGAAGATTCCAAAGCCGAAGATAATGATGAAGGCTTCAGAGACAAGGAATTAGATAGTTTTGTTTTATTTTTTGGAGATTTATCTCCAGATATAGCCTTTCCAAAAGATGATGACAAAAGGCCCTTTAAAATCAATTTGTTTTTTGTGCTCTAACAAAGCTCTGGGGTTGAACCTGTGGCAAATAGTGTAATCTTCTTGCAGGTGAACTGGTCCTAAGCAGTAGACACAAAGTGTGAGCATCTGAGAATGGGAGCTTAAGTCCACACTTACTACTGTTTTTAAACCCTGCCAGAGCATTATCTGCAATACCAAAAAAGTAAAGTTAATCAAGAAGGAGAAAAAATGTACAAGTATTTCTACTAATACTTTTTTTCAATGGAATCAAGGAAATAAGAGACTGAACAACTACCAATAATGGTATCAGAATAAAAACTACATAAAATGTAGTACTATAGAAATGATACTAGTGACAGTATCAAGAGGTATGCAAGTACAAGAGAACAGAACACATGCAAATAATAGTACAAAAGGTAAGGGGAATACTGAAAGTAAATATAGAAAGAGAATTATAGGAATAAGATAAACTTTCATAAACCTATCTCGGAATTGCTTGAAAGTATTGGAAACCACGTCTTTCACTGAAAAGCGGCAAACAAGATCTGAAGTAATTGGGATTGGTGTATTGTGGGCAAGGAAAAAGCATGAAAGTTCTTGGTTGCCATGAACTTTAGCAACAGCTGAGTCGGGCTCGAAGGGTTGGATCTGAACTCATCAGCTGAGGATAGAATGAAAATTGACAGCATCAGATCAAATATTTATATTATTTTCATCAACTATATTATAATCTTTCAATATATCATGTTGTATTTTATCAAATGCTTTACTCAGATCACCTGCCATAACTTTAACTTTACCCTTAATATTTATTAAATCATATATAATTTTTCACAATCATCATCAGTTCTTGACTTTCTTTCCCCTTTTTACCAAATATTGTGTCTTCAAGTATTTTATTTGCTTTATTTTCTAATCTTTTCTCTATTATTTTTATAAATATCTTATGATATTTGTGTCTCCAGTTTCTTATACCTTCTTTTTCCCCTTTCCTCCATATAAATTTCATCGCTCCAACACATAGTCCTTTTTTCCCCACTCCTTCTTCTAACCATTCATTTAATACTTCTGTGATGCCCGTGCCCTGGCCCAGCAATCAAGGAGCCTCATTCCTCACCACTAACACCAGAGAGGGCATCTCATATATGAAGAAAGGATAACAAATACACACAGTAAAGTGCAATTTCCCTTAACAGCACACAGAGATCACAGTCAGTCTGGGGCTGGTTGCTACCTTGCTCTCCAGGTCCCCAATAAGACTCCCCACTGGAACAGCTATAGGGTCCAGATCTCAGCGAGCTGGTCAAGCTAAAATCTCCAGCACCCTCTCTGTCCAACCAGTGCTTTGTCTCCCTGTCCAAGTAGCTGACACACACACACACTTTGAGATAAGAGTTTATACAACACAGACACTTCTGGGGAAGGCTGGCACAGGTTCTCCAGCAGTGCTCCTTTTACCCAGACTATACGGTAGTACCCTGCCACCACCCAGCTAATAATCATCAGCTACCCAAAGGCCCTTAAAAGGGTGTCCAATTATTACTGTGCAATATTATTATCCAATTGGTAGATATGACTAAGCAGTCAAGCTTATTTGGAGTGACTTAGACAGTAAACTCTATAAATATGCAATGTACTCTAGAGCTGAAATTATCTCTACACAAACCAGCCACAGTTAAAAGGTTTTAAAATATTTAATAAATAATTAAATCCACAAGACAATGCTTTCTACTACACAGTTAGTGCTAGTCAGGAGTTCGGAGATCACACAGAAATACTTAAAATAGTTCAGTAGTACAGTTCTGACATCATAGAAAAACACTTAGTCTAATCTTTCTAGTTCTAGCTATCTCTAAAAGAAAACACAAGTCTAAGATACATTACATGTGAGCAAGAGACAGTGCTGTGAGATGGATGATCAAGACAAAAATGCTTAATGCCTTCTGATTCTCTCTGTTTAAATTAAAATTGCACTTCTGATAAACATTACATCATTCTTTCACTTTCCTGGAGTTCCCAGGCTACACATTAACTGCATTTGCATTCTTAATATCTCCCTTTTGTTATATTGCAGCTGGTCAGGAACACAGCAATAAAAATACATTTGCATGTTTAAATCTTGCAATTTAACTCTTGGTTAAAACAATATAAATAAGTTCTTCATCTAGACTTTCCGGCACCACTGTCTACTTCAAAGGGTCGCCGCATGCTTTACTTTGGTCAGTACAGTCCACTGTTGTCACATTTATTTCCAGTTCCACATGTAACAGTATTTCTTTACAGACAACAAGCTTGTAGTTTACATTTATATTTACAAATGACAGAATTATCTGCACAATTCTATCTGGCTAGGCTGGCAGCCTTCGCCCTTTTCTACCAGTCTTCACAACTTCCACAAAATATTTATTTTGAAAATCTCTCATATCTTTGTACATATAATATTCTATTCCATCCAATCATGTGACTGATTCTACATTTACTTCCTTTAATATATCATTCATTTATTTCACAATTCTTTTTTTTCTAACATTTCATTGTTCTCTTTAGTTAATTTCAACTTTCCAGTTTTGTTTTTCTTCTATTTTATTTTTCTAAATGTTTTTCTCTGTATTCTTTTAATACCTCAATTATGTCTTGCTGTGTTTTAACATTTTCTCATTTTTCATGTCTTATTTCTCTTATTCTTTTATTTTCTTTTACTATTTTGCTCAAATATGGTGTGATCTCTTTTTTCCTAGTAAAAATATATTTAAACACTTTTTAAAAATGTTCTCTTGATTCATTTCATATATTGTCCTCTCTTTTTTAAAAAAAAATCTCTCATTTCTCACTACATCTTTAAATACTTCATGTTTTAATTATTTATATTTTTCTCTCTTTTTTCTTTTTATATCTTGCCATGCTAAAAATATTTTTTTATATTTTTCTTTAAAACTTATCCACCAATACATCCAGTCTTTATAGAAAACTCTCATACCTACATATTTTCATAATTGATTAACCCCCTCTGTCATTCTCACTTAAATGCTTTTCATTTAATCTTTTGATACCTATTCCCATCTTTACAGATCCCTTCTTTTCTTGAATCTCTATCCAAATTGCTAAATGATATGAAAATCCTGCCACTTTTATTTCTTCTTGTATAACCTTCAAACTTTCTGAAATTATAATATAATCCGTCTCTGTTCGTACATTATTTCTTTTATAGGTCCATTATTTATTATCTCATATACATAAAACTTTCCACTTTTTTATTATCTCTGTTATCTTAACATCACCTTCCTCTTTTCTTTTTCTCAAGTCACAACTGAAGTCCCCCACTAATATCTCCATATTCATGTCAACATAATCTAGAATGTTTTTAAACATTACCTGTCTTTTTTGAAACGTGTGTAAATTGCAATAATTCTATATACCTGTTGAAACAAAGAACCAAATGAAAAACCAACAGTACATAAAAATAAATAAACTAGTTAAAATAATAACACTGTATCAGCAGTCGGCAACACTTTATTAAAAATAAAAACAAGGTAAGCGCTTTCATAGAATAATCTACTTCTTTAGACCATACATACTAAAACAAAATACATCTAGATAAACAACAAATGATTCAGATCAATTTACCAATAAAACAAGGATGAATCACATGATACTGCAGCAAACAGATAACTTATTAGCTTCTCCTTTTGTTTAGTTCAAGTTTTAAAGAAACTTTGTCTTTTAAGCCCTCTTCTTTATCAGCTTGTAAATGTAAAATTCAAAACAATTCCTTATGTTCAGTTTCATTACAAATATTGCCAAGTCTACCATTATCTTTTAGTATTTCTATTACTTTGAATTTAAATTTATGATCTTGGTTAGTTTCTGCAACATGTCTAGTCAATGAATTATTATTATTACTATTTCTTATATCCCTGATATGTTCCCTCATCCTTTCTAACAGCATGCAGTTAGTCTTACCTATACAAAATTTTTTACACAATGTGCACTCTGCTAGATAGACCAAGTTCCTGATCTTGCATGTAGCAACAACATTAAATGTATATATTTTATTAGTATTAGGATGTATAAATCTACTATCTGAATCTGACATTCTAACAATAAATTTATTTATAACATTGCTTTTTATAAATGATTTGCAGTTTGTGTTTGTGCTCTGGAGAGGGAATGGAAATGAGTTTAATGAATTTCTTGAATATTTGCACAGCACAACATGGTTTCTAAAATTTATTAGTCATATTTCTGAACTAGTATAGAATATTTAGATATACAGTTAGAGAAGGACGAGCTAAATAAGACTGTTACCAGTCATTATAGGAAGAAATGTTATAGAAACCATACTTTTCACAGGAAGAAATGTTATAGAAACCATACTTTTCACAGGAATAGTCTACATCCACTGCATATATTTAGAAACATTGTTAAAGGACAAGCCATGCGCATTCTCGCCTAAATAATTTAGATAAAAAATTTCTGTTGAAAATTGAAGGAATAAGAGATGAGTTAGCAACTGGGGGATATTGGACTGATAAAGTAGAACAAGGTATAAGTGATGCTATGATTCTAAGAAATGATGGAGCTTCTCCATATTTTTCTGATAGATACCAACAACTTGTGAGGAAAGAGAGCATGATCAACACGAGAGCACCCACCATCAATCGTACTTATTCAAGTGGCATTAAACTTATATACAAGTACCATCAGAAATGACTGGCATATTTTAACGTCCGACAGGGAAGTTAACAGTGTGATAGGAACTGAGCCTATGGTTACTTTCAGGAATAAAAAAAAATCACTACTGTGCTATAACAACAATAATAATAATAGAATATATTATAATAAGTTTGGTTCATTCCCTTGTAAAACATGTAATTTTTGCCATCTTATAGATTCAGATAGATTTATACATCTTAATACTAATAAAATATATAAATTATAGTTGTTGCTACATGCAAGACCAGGAACTTAGTCTATCTAGCACAGTGCATGCTGTGTCAAAAATTGTATGCAGGTAAGACTAACCACATGCTATTAGAAAGGATGAGGAAAGATATGAGGGATCTAAGAAATAGTAATAATAATAATAATTCTCATTATTTACATTTTCCATTTTCAATATAACACCATATTCCCAAGCCCCAGGCCATAAACCTCTATTATCATAATTTTTTGTAATTTCTATTACATCTTTACTTGGAGTTTTAAAGTCTTTTAATACTTCTTTTTCAACTTCATCTCAAAACTGCATATAAATTCACCTGTTTCTCTCCTGTATCACATACATGTTCCATGGCTAAAAATGCACACATGTACTGGTCTGACTCAAAAAAAAAAAAAAAAAAAAAAAAAAAAAGTCACAAAATGTATCTTTATTAATATGTATAAATGCACTTGCCTCCTTAGGTTATATGCCCAAAGTTGAAATTATATTTTCCAAAATGTCATACCTCTGAATTTTTTTTCATCCTTACTGCTTATTTTTTACTACAAATGTCTTTCTTGTTGACGCCATCTTCTTCTCTTCTCTTCTCTCCTTTCTCCTTCTTTCACTTTGTGTATACAACCTCTTCTTCTCTCTAATTTCTTCCACCTTTTCTTCTTGTATTCTATCCATAATTTCCCCCACAATACGTCTTTCTGGCTCTCTGGTTCACTTTGACTTATGTCATTTAAATAAACATCCCGCAACATCGATGTTGAAGGATTGTAGTAATACATCCTGACTGTGACAATCTTTCTTCTTAAAATAACCACCAGAAACAAGATTTCCTAAGCCTGTAAAAGCTGGACCAGCTTTATAGGATTCTCCTGACTCAATTCTCCCTTCTCGTACTGCCTCTCCACTTCTTCAGACACTCCTATGCCTACTTGTTTTTGTGAAGGATTGACATCCTTCACATTTGTAGATAAACTCTCCATATCTCTCTTGATTATACTTCCATCCATCTCCTTCCTTACTCTCCACACTCGCTATACTCCTTCCTGCTTCTCTGAGACACCTCCTCGCCCAGACTGGAAGCCCGAAGTCTCAGAAGAAACAGCATCTCTGTTTGCAAAAAGGGCAAGGGAAGATCCCCCATACCCTGACTAAATTTCTCCCATAGTAGTATAAATACCCCCTTGAGTCTCCCCTGAAAAGAGACAGCTAGCATAGTGGGACTAACCCAGTTAATGAAGAATAAATAACTAAAATTGTCCATGTTTGCCTCTTTTACCGTTGAATGTTTCAAGCTGCAATCAAAAGTTTCAAAATACCTGGTATTTTTGCACAAACATAAATGCATTTATAAGGTATATTTTTCATTCAAAATGCCTACTGCTCGTTTTCATTTGTTAAACAGTTATAAATCAAATTAAATAGTTTGTATTACTTCAGATTCACTCCATACGGAAAAATTCTCTTATTTTACACAAATGACAAATTCAAAATTCGTTTCTACTTTGAAACACTGATTATCTATTTTCTAACTGCCGTAATTCATCTGAAATATTTCCACACAAAACTGTATTCACTAATATAAGAATATTGCTTTGCTTTTGCTTGATCACTTCCAAAAATATACTCTCTACTTTCTTTTAATCATTTGATGACTAAATTATTCCTTTCTAAATCCAACAGCTATGGTATACTAGTTACTTAAAACTTTTACACAAATCTCAGTACTGTGTTTTTATACTTATTACAGATAACTTTACTATATAATATTTTGTCAGTGTTCATGTACCTCATCATCAGATCTGACCACTTTACCTGTACAAAGTATTATCCAAAAATTATACTGTACAAGCTTTAAAGCCAAATGTTTGTATCCTTACCTCCCAAATCACAATGCAACATTTTTTAAAGTATTTTTGTCATGCAAAGTTAATTTCAGCCCTTAATTAAATGCCTATGCATGCAACCATGTATTTTGTCATCTTTTTCAGTGTAAAACTGTATTCTCTTCACTGCTCCAGAATGTCTTTTCCACCTTTACTGCCATGGTTGTGCATGTATATATATTTTATTTATTTTATTTTCCATTTGTTTACCGGGAGTGTCCAACTGAGCCGGAGGCCCTTTTTCAGCAAAGGCCCGGGGAGAAAAGCTCCATGTTATACAAAGAAGATATAGCAAAATAATTTATAGAGTATTAATATAAACAAACATTATAAAAATTACAACAAATAGTACAAAAATTTAAACGTTCTAAACAATATAAAATTGGTACAACAGTTTAAAAAATGATCAGAGACAGGTAGTTGATTAAAACAGTACAAAACATGGCATGTGTTTAAAGCCAGTTGAACAAAAAGTCCTGGGACTCATAATGTATCAAGCAAAACCTTTCATGTTTGTTTAGTTATGAGATTTTGTGCCTAATACAAAAGTAGTGTCTTAATGAATCAGGCTTTCTGTAGGATGGGAGGAGTAGAGACTTATATATTAGACATTAGTACTTTTTTTTTTTTTTTTTTTTTTTTTTTACAGAAAATAATATTTAAATGCTGGGAATAGGAGCTGGACTGGATGACTGGGGAGGGGTGAGACGAGTTTTCATCCAGGGGAGGAGGTGAGTGGTCAGCCATGGGAGGAGTAGGAGCACAGCCAGTTGTTGTTTTAGTTTTTGAGGAGTGATTTAAAATGATTGGTATTAGTGATGTTTACAATTAGTTGTGGGATGAAGTTCCAGATCTTGGACATTTTACACAAGAAAAGGGATTCACTAAAGCTGTTGTTGGCTTTTGTGGTTATTAGTAATCATTTATCAGAGGATCTCAAAGTTCTATTGTTGGTGTATGGCTGTACTAGGTCTGAGAGTTGGAAAGTTGTCTGGTTGGTGGATGATGGAGTAGGTGATGGTTATTTGGTTTAAATAGAGGAGGTTGGGAATTTCAAGCCAGTTTAGTCCGTGTAATACAGAGCAGCGATTAGTTCTATTTGGGAGGTTAAGGGCAAATTTAGCTATTTTGTTATAGCACACCTCCAGTTTGTTTAGGCCTTTTTTTAGATTAGTAAAGGTGGGAGAGGCATATAGTAAGGTGGAGAGATGATGTACTCTGGCTATGGTCTATCTGGTGGTATTGGTGAGGAATGGTTTCGCTCTATAGGCAGCTCCAGGTTTAATATTCACTTTTTTAATGGTAAGGCTAAATGTTTATCGAATTATCGATCATAACCCCAAAAAGTGTAGTATGTTCTACTGGTTCTATTTTGGTATTGTTATAAGAAAAGATACTGAAGGGGGACTGAGTAACTTGTGATTTGCCTTCAGTAAACATCATCAGTTTAGTTTTGTTTGGGTTGATTATTAGCTGATGAACAGAAAGATACTGTTCTATGTCAAGGAAGGAGTTTGGGAAGAGTTGGGGCTGAGGATATAAGGAAGGAGTAATCAGCATATTGAATAACAGTAGCATAATTAGTGGTAGTACATAGTTTATTGGTGAATATTAAGAAGAACAGTGGACCGAAGAATGACCCTTGAGGGACTCCCACTGAGACTGGTAGAAGGGGAGAGGGTGAGCTGTGCCACTTAACTGCTTGCTTACAGCCAGATAAGTAGTTGTGAAACCTGGCTAGTGTTGTTTGAGAAAGCTTTGTGGAAGATAGTTAATTTAGCAGTTTTTGATGAGATACTGTGTCGAAGGCTTTTGACATGTCAAGGAAGATGGATGAGACTAGTTGGATGTTGTTTTTAAACTGGTTGATGGTATTGGTGAAGCAAATTAAGTCTGTTGTGGTGCTATGCTTTGATCTGAAACAGTGTTGTGAGTTTGAGAGAAGCTTACCCCTCAGAAGGTAGTTTAGCTGTTGCATTTTTCGAGCATTTTTTGCTAATGGGGGTAGAATGGCTATGAAACAGTAGTTAGATAAATCTGTTGAGGGGCCGCATTTATGCAAAGGTATGGTATGAGATATTTTCCACAGTTTAAGTATGTATTGTTTTGTGATAGACTGATTAATTAGTATGGAGACAGGGTATGTTACCCAACTACTTTTCTCATATTAACAGTAATTGGTCAGCAGCAACAGTGATAGGTTTTAGTTTGTTAAGAAGAGCTTTATGGCATTGGTTTGAACTGTTTTGAAAGTGAGTGAGTTGAGGTTTGAGAGGGTGTGTTATTGTTCTGTTTTAATAGAGATAGTATTGAGTTTATGAAATGGAAATTAAATTGGGATGCAGTACTGTTGGAGGAGTTAGAGGTGGTGGGAGATGGGGTAGTAGCTTGACCTGGGATAAGTTGTTTTATAGTTCCCCAAAATTGCTGAAGGTCATATTTTAGTGTTTTTGTTGTAGTGAGCTATAGTAAGTTTTTTGTCATTTGATTTTTGATTTTTCTTTTAGCCTGATTTCTTAGTTGTCTATAGGTAAGCAGGAAGGGTTGGGATTTGGTTTCCAGATATTGGGACCATGCTCTATCCATCTTTTTGAGAAGTTGCTTGGTCTTCTTGGAAAGCCATGGAATTTGTTTTGCTTTAACTTGAGTTTTCCTTATTGGGGCAAGGTTATTTAGAATTTCAAGGAAGGTTTGATTGTTTAGTTCTACTACTGAGTCTAGTGGAAGCTGTTTTAAAGGGGACCAGTTGTTTCATTGTAACAGGTTATTAAACAGATTGGGGCAGAAGTTTCTTTTGTTCTGTATGTGTTTAAAAATGGTGTTTTTGGAGTGCTGGAATGGTGTCGAACCAGGCAGGCGGGCATCAGACTATCTGGAAGGCAGTCTGCATGCTGGTAAAGGTTGGGCTTATTTGTCCAAGTCCAGTCAAGGATAGTTTGTTTCTGATTATTTTTGTCAACTCTAGTTGGAGTAGTTATCATATGGGAGTATCCAAACAAGTTGATAAAGTTAGATAGATTTTGAGAAGACAAGGTATTCCAGTCTTAAGTTAAAGTCTCCCATAATAATGGTTTCTTGGTTAAATATAGTTGCTATCCATCCAAGGAAATTTGTACACTGCAATAATTGTTAAGTGTTTACTGGGGTTAAGTTCTAACTTGAGAAATTAGTAATTCAGTGTCTGATGGATTTGGTGGGGTATGGTTGTGAAGTAATATGTTTAATGGGTTTCTAAACGATGGCTATTCCACCTCCTTGCTTATGTAATCTGTCACTTCTGAGTACATTATAGTCCTCTAGAAGGATACTGGTGTCTTTTATATGTGGTTTAAGTCATGTTTTAGTTAGTATGACAATATCAGGATAATATAAGGTGATGGTTGCATGGTATTCATGAATCTTATTTGGTAAGCTTCTAAGGTTCATATTTAAGAGTAGAAGGTTGACAGCATTATTATTTAGATGTGATGTGATTTGAGTGAAGGGTGAGACAGGGGATTATGCTGGAGTTTGGAGAGTTGGGTTGGGATGTATATCACCACTCAGTTGAAGTTGTAGTGGTTTTAGCTGGATTTGATGGATGCTTTTAAGTAAGAGTTTTGTTATTTTACATAATAGGTTTGACATAACATCAGTATGGGCCATACCTGAAACTGAAAAATTCAGTAGTGGAGCTGTTAAAGAGGTGAGAGGATATAATGATATTTGTTATAGTTGCAGAATGGCTGGGGGGAGGGGGGGGGGGTCAGAATTTTGTTGGTGAGTTGTGTGTTACTTTTTGATTATGATAGGAGGTGCCTTAGTATATAATTATGAGTAAGCTAAGTAGGATGGTGTGGCTAAGTAACATAGTGATTAAATTGTGCTATTATGGTGGGGAGAAAGAAATTAAATAGAGTTTGTGATATGTGTTATGATTTATTTTTTAAGAGAGAAGAGAGATTTTGATTAAGTGAGGTGGTCTGTGACTGGATAATTTACTTGGGGGTATGTTTAGAGGTTAACTATAAGTTTAGTAGGGGTAGGGGGGATTTCGGAGTAGGGTAGGGGAGCGGAGTGAGTCCAAGTGTAAAGAGGGTGAACAGAGTGGGAAGAAGGTAGAGGCAGACCCAGGAATCTGAACAAAGAAAACTATCAGATACACTTTTGTGCTCCAGGTCAGTGCCATAAAGTGGTAAACAAATAGTCCATTCCCTTCTCTAAGCATAGTGAAAAAAATTTGCCATTAAACTGATTTCAGGAGTATGCATTTTTTGTTAGAAGACCGCAAATGAGAAGAGCTGTATATGGCCGATGGAAGGGGGGAAACTGGACTATATGGTCCGATATAGTGTGTACGCCACTATGCAATAATGCTTAAGGAGACTTGGCTATAGGATAATTAGTAAGGTGCAATTACATTACGGCATACACTGCAGGCATTTTTTGTGATGTCTTGCTTAAACTGCAATGTTGGTGATAAAATGGGTGGGAGATCTGGCAGCTAGCTTACAATGAGGGAAAGTTCTCAGTGGAGTACACCAGGGACTATAAAAGGAGGAGAAATAAATTAATCAGGTTTAGAGAAATGCTAACGGATTGGACTTAATCTACTCAGTCAACCATTTTGAGGTCACCACTCACCAAATACAGCAAAAATAGCTTACAGTATAAACATATAAATAAAAAAAACAACATAAGAATCAAGTGCCAGTAATAAGGCTCCTTGGAAAGGTATAGTAAAGGTAGACTTAGTGACCAGCACCTGAAAGGATTGCAGTAGAGGTTAAAAGAAGATAAGCTAAGGTTTAAGTGGTCAAGACAGATGTACAAAAATTATAAATTTGTAGCAGCAGAGATTAGGAAGTAACCTTCCTCACAATTTGATTATTATTAAAGCATTCCAATCACAACCACCACAGTATGCTGAAGCAGAACAGTAAACTTGTTAAAGAAATGGCACAGTTAATTGTAGATGACTCCAGAGAGCAAGATAATTTAAGTAGAAATTATACTCTTTTTTTTTTTTTTTTTTTTTTTTTTTTGTCAGTGAGATGTAATTATTTCATGTCATCAGCTATTATTCAAACAAAGGTAAGAAAAATGGCAGCAATGCATACTAAGATCAGCTCATCTGACAAATACACATGGATCACTGCCTCAGAGTTACATAGAAAATAAATTCATCACCTTTAGCTTGTAAGAAAAGCTGAAAATAAATGGAAATGCTTAGTAATATCAAAAATATAAGGCACAGTTTTCACTTAGACAACTTACATGACGAGCACACTAAAATCAGGGTGCTGAGAAGCTACCACAGCTTAGCAGTAATGCTGCTGTTTGAAAAGGACCCCCCTTGCATCCAGCAAATAAGCAAACTTGTATCGGCCAAAACAGGGGAGGGCTGAATTGACTTATGAGAGCTAAGGAGCAAAGTGGCAAAGGAATATAGAAAGAAAAAAAAAGCAGGGAACTAGAACCGAGAGGCAGAGCCAGGAATGCGAACAAAGAAAACTATCAGCTACATTTCCATGCTCCAGGTCAGTGCCATAAAGTGATAAACAAATAGTCCATACCCTTCTCTAAGCAGAGTGAAAAAAACGCTATTTAACTGATTTCAGGAGTATGCATTTTTGTTATGAGATCACAAATGAGAAGAGCTGTATAGGGCTGAGGGAAGGGGGGGGCCTGGACTATAGTGTCTGATATAGTGTACGTATCACCATACAGTAATGTTTATGGAGACCTAGCTGTAGGTTAATTAGTAAGCTGAAATTGCATCAGGACAAACACTGCAGCCACTTTTTTGTGATGTCTTGCTTAAACCACAATGTTCGTCATAAAAAGGGTGGGAGATCTGGCAGCCAGCTTACAATGAGGGAAAGTTCACAGTGCAGTGTATCAGGGGAACTGCAGGCACTTTTTTTGTGATGTATATATACACACACACACATATATATCCATATACACACATACACACACACACAAATATCTATATATACACACACGCACACACACACATACATATATATGTGTGTGTGTACATACATACATATATATATATATATATATATATATATATATACACACACACACACACACACAGAAACACACACACACACACACATATATATATATTTGTGATGCCCACCACTGCTACCAATATGTGATGGCCACCAGTATGCGTCAGCCCCAAGCTGGGCCAGTAATTAGGAGCCTGAATCTTCACCACCGACACTGGAGAGGGACATGCACTTGGAATACAAATGGATACACTCAGTATTTCCAGATGCAGACCTCTCTGCATCAAGTATAACTTCCTTTTGGAGCACACAGGGAACACACACAGCCTGGGGTCTGGATGTCTCTATATCTGTCTCCTTTCAGATCCCTAATAAGACTCCCCCACTTGTACAGCTGTAGGGTTAGGTCCTCAGCCGAGTGTCCAAGCCATGCCCTCCAGCACCCTCTCTGTAAACCCAGTGCATTGTGTCTCTGCCACAAATAACTGACACACACACTCTTAAATATTTATTTTTCACACACCTGGGAAAAGCTGGTACACATTACTCACTCTACCAGCTTTGCCCAGACTATAAGGTAGTTCTCACTGCTACCAGTCAGTATTAAAAGGCTCTTAACAAAGGGTGCCCAATTATACTGTGTAATATTAATACTAATACAAATAGGGGTCATGGACAGGCCATATTATTTCCAATGCATGAATGAAATGTTGCAAGATGAAAACACTTATAAGATTATAGATGTCAATGAGATAAATGAAATTAGGGACAATATGTTAATGGAAAGTGTTAATAATGAAATTATAATCAAAGACTTGTTCAGATATTTTATGGTAGATCAACCACTTATTCTGTCTCTACAAGGATGACCTAAGATCCATAAAGATCCCTATGCCCCACCATTTAGACCTATAGTAGCTGGTGAGGAATGGTTAACAGAGCCACTATCCATTTATGTGGACAAGCAATTAAAACCTGTGCTACAAGCTCACAAGTATATTTAAAAAGGATAGTAAACAATTCTTACAGGAATTATATGATTTCACCAAAGGTGATGTGAATGGGATAACAGGTAATATGCTGCTAGTGACCATGGATGTGGTATCACTGTTCACAGTGATACCCAACAGAGATGGAATATGAATGGTGAAAAGTTTTTTGACAAAAAAGTAGTTGTGCTCTACTGGACAGATCGATGTATTATGTGACTTACTAGGAATGATTTTGTGTTTGATGAGAAATACTACTCATAAATATCTGGTGTGGCCATGGGTACTCCATGCGCCAGCAGTTACGCCAATATGATTATGGCGGAGTGGGAACTGGCATGCATACTATCACATCCTCTAGCAAGGTCATGTATACAGTTTTACAGACACTTTGTAGATGACCTTTTCATTTTATGGAAAGGGAGTGTAACTCAGCTTAAGAATTTTGCACATGAAATTAACACCACCAATGAATTTTTAAAGTTCACCTTGAAATAGTCAAAATATTGAATTTTTAGATGTTGAGATTAACATTAACATTGATTAACATTGACACACTAGGGCAGCTACATTCTGATAGATTTAGGAAGACTTGCCAACATGCGACCTATGCCCCCCCCCACACACACATTTTCAATAACGTAGTCAAGGGCCAAGCCATGAGATGCTCCAGATTGGCAGACAGAGATGGTCAGTATGAGAAGGAAATTATTAAATTAGAAAAATGATTTTGTCAACAGGGATTATAACAAGGAGCAGCTCAGGCAGGTCTGCCAAGCTACTAAATGTATGAGAACTGATAGAGCTAAACCCAATTTTTCAGCCGATAGGGCATCTGGTAACACTAGGACATTTGATAGTAAAATAAGTGTGCCCCTGTGTCTAACCTACACTAGGGACAGTAAAGTTTTATATGATATTTTTGTTAGGAATTGGCATATTCTACAGTTAGATCATAAAGTGGCAGAGCTAGTGGGAAATAAACCATGGGTGGTATATAAGAACATGAAGAACTTGAGGCGTAGGTTATGTTATCCGAAGATGGACTCACAGTTAGCTCCTACACCTAAAGGTATGGGTACAGTTAAATGTGGTCAATGTACTTTTTGTGAATATATCCAAGAAGGGACAGAGTTTATACATCCTGACACTGGCAGATCTTATGTATTAGAGACAGATGCCAACTGTAACACTAGGAATTTGGTCTACCTTGCCCATTGTTGCACTTGTGCATCATTCTATATCTGGAAAACAAAAGGTTAAGGGAGAGAATAAGGGAACATACATATTGCTTGAGGAGGGGGCATGTATATAGTGCTGTAGAAAACACATTTTGGAACTAAGCAGTCAGCACCATTTTAGGTTCAGTGTCTTGGAGATTCGACATGAAAATATCAGGTTAGGGAACATTAATAACATCACTGAAGAACGAGAATTAAAATGGATAATAAAATTTAGTGCACATCTGGGGAAGGGACACAATGGCCACATAACTATCACATCAAAGTTGAAAAATAAAAGATTAAGGAAATAAGGTGAAATAGTGTGGAATCCTACGTCTTAGCATTTTTATTATTAATGCATTTTATTGCTTGTATTTTTAATGTCTGTATTTTCTCTATGTAATTTGGCAATGAATGGGTTACTTGTTGCTAATCAGAAATGACTAGTAATAGGCTGTTTTCAATCTATGGGAGGTTATAAGTATGGGTTTCATGGCTGTTTTTTTCATTAAGGCCTGAGGAAGCAAACTTACTGTTTGTGAAAGCACTTACCTAATACACATTTTTAAGAAAGACTGTGTATTTTGTACATTTGGAGAGACTGCTGAGAGCTTCTGGAAGTGGATTTTGCTGTTATATAATACAAATAGTAGTTTACTAAGATGGCTAGGTCTTCTGTAGTGGCCCACACAGTGTCACCAATTAAATATAAGCACTCTCCAAAGTTAGATACTTTCTACAAGGACCAGCCACAAAAAAAAGTTTTAAATATATTTAATAATAAATAATAAATTAACATGAAAATATTGAATATATATTCACAGTAAACTACAGAGTTCTGATCACAGGAAAGGGTGAAAGGAACAGTGATGGACAAACTCAGACAAATAAAAAAACGAAACTAAGCTTCACTACATTCCTGATTGAATCTAAGAGAATTACTTTTCCCTAATTAAGTTGCTTACTACAGCAAGGCAAGATGCTGTGGGTGAGGGTCTTTCTAGTCAGGCTTCTCAAACAGAATACTCACTACCCTGAGATTTATCTTTGTAATATCTAAAATATAAATTCCAAGAGGGCTGGCAGAATGACCTCACCTGGTCACGTGACTTTAGGTTTTCATAGTATTCCCCTTTGAAGATGAGATAGGAAGTTAGCAAGGATGGACACAATACACATCCAAATGCTTATGGCAGTGCCTGGGGCCTCCCCTCTTTTCACTGAGCTTATGGACAAAGGCTCTTCCCCAGACCCAGTATCTCCAGTCCTATTCAGCACTGTGAGGTGCATTTTAAGGGTTTAACAGCTCATTTATATTCCTCTTATTTTTCCTTAAAGTTATTTCTGCTCTGCCAGTATCCTCTATTAAAACATATACATTTAATTCAGTTACAATAATACGCGTACATTTCTCTTCATTTCAGCAGGTGCACTGTTGATACATTTTAACACAAGCAAAGCAAAATATATTTTCAGCACAAGCATCTGTACATAATCAGTTTGATATACAAATGATATACAGTTGTAATACATTTGTAGCACAAGCATCTTGTATATATCAGTTTGATATTCAAAAGACATATCATTCTTTATATACATACATACTTAATGTTTATCTCAGCCATCACTGCTATTTGCTACATATATTTGTTAATGTGTGTGATTATATGATATTAACAAGACATATCAGAGCTGTCATTCCATGTATCTTTCACACAATAAAGCTGCTACTCGACTAGCATACCTAGCCAGTACATGCAAACACATGGGCATCTGTGAATTAGCCCATATCAGTATACACACACACACACACACATATGTGCATCTGTAATTTAGCTCATATCACTAAATGCACATATATGTGCATATGTGAATTAGCTCATAACAGTATGCACATACATGTGTGCATCTGCAAATTAGCTTATATCACTATGTGCATACATATTCCACACATTTGCATCTGTGAATTACCTCATATCAATGTGTGTATATACATGTGCACATGTGAATTAACTCATACCATATCAGTACTCACATACATGTACATCTGTGGATTAGCCCATACCAGTATATACATATACATGCATGTCTGAATGACATCATATTCTTCACTTGCTACATTACTATCTCATTGGGACAAGGAAAAAAAACTTTCTTGTAATTAACAAACGTAACTTTAAAAATCCTTACAAATCTCTTGGGAGTCTGGACTGGACCCTAAATAAACTAGGTATAAGACACAACGCAACTCCCCTGGAAAGCCTATAGTGTATAATTCACTTCTGTCACCACTTAAGTATTCCTCTTCCTTTGAATCCAAATATTCATCTTTGAGGTACTGTCTTTGTTTTCATTTCAGTACTTCCTCAGAAGTAATGAAATAAATTGTGCCAGAGTCAATATAAAGGCTTAAAAAGATGAGGTGCAAAATTCTTTCCATCCTAAGGAGGAAATGTATTCCAATGCACTTGATTCAGACTAGAAAACTAAAACTAGAAAATATTAAGACTACCAACTCTACAGCAAGTAGTCTTTTCTCCTGTTTTGCCTAATGAAATGACTGAGTGGGTGGACCAGGACCTTCTTTCAGTTCTAACTTAACAGAATCTGTACATTCATATGGGCAGACAAGGGCCAGCAGCTGTTAAGTCTTTTGTAGCTTAAATGGTCTTGCATGCAGCTCTGCTCCAGACTGCTGTGTAAGTTGTTCATCTACCTGTATGAATACATCTTCATTCGTCAAGGTCCACAAGGACAGAGAAACAATGATGTACTGCTCTGGTGAAATTAATTTTTTCAAAAAATATTAAGGTGTTTGTTTTCTCATTGTTTTCACAAAGGAACACTTGGAAGATATGGATTTCTGCTTTGCATCACTGTTATACTTTGGTCTCATTTCTAGATTTAATCATTTGAGAGGACTGGTTTAATGCCACAGGAGCAAGACACTTGCCTGTACCCTTGTGACCTACGTTTGATTAGCAGTGCGTGTGATGGAACTCTCTGAGACAGGATAACTAAGCTGCTAGCGACCAGCGTTACTCTCTGAGAAGGGAACTGTGGATCCCATGTCACATGGTCACTCAGTGGTAACAAGTGGAGGATTAGCACAGATGGGCCTCATGTGCCTTACAATGCACCAGATCCTAAAAGGAGAACAAGTGTGCGAGTATGTGCATGTGCATCAGTAAGTGTTTAAAATTTCAGGACTCAGTGCTGAGTCTGGAAATGTGGAGAATGAACTGACTGAAAATCTGGACTTACATATACTATGTCTGAGATTGTCATTTTCTGAATATTCCATTTTCTCTGAGTTATAGCAATCTCAAAGCTGGTATATATAAGTTTGGTGGTGTGGGGCCTAACCTGTACAAAAAAAAAAAAGTTTACAAGATGAGAGTGATATTTGATATTTGCTCTTCTCATGTATATTGGTCTTTTTTTTCGATCTCTCGGGGCTCAGCAAACAGAGTCTTGAGATTTCAATAGGGAGACGTGCATTTTTCAGTTATGATACACTGTATGCATGACACTGACAAATGCAGGGAACACAAAAAACACCCACCTGGAAACATCAAAAATCTGGACAAAGGCCCATACAAAATAGGTACAAATCTGTATGGTGATTAACATACAATTTGCATGCATAATTATGTAACCCCATCCACTCCAATGGAATTGTGGGATACCACCTTTCAAACCCAAAGCGAAAAACAGACAACCAAAATATGGCCCCAGTGCCTCCAGCAGTTTACATTTCATTTTATGAATCCTTGAAAAAAATCATCTTTTATTATAAGCACCCATCATTGCTCCTGCAACTTAATTGATTTCTACCTCTGCATATAGTTGCAGAAAGTCCATAATAAATCAAGTACCTCCTCAACTCCAACACCATCATTCTTCAGCAAATCAACACCATCATTCTTCAGCAAATCAACTTTTCAGGCCTTTAAGTAATCTCACTCGCCTTAGTTTAAAATACCATTGCAAAACAGATAAAGTCAGTTTTGTGGCAGCCTCATAACCTTCTTGCAGAATACCACTAAGCCTGCATGAGAACCAAGCTTGTTCTATCCAAAAAAAATTACTTAACTTAGACGACATTTCACTACTGTATGGCTGTTCATTACACATGCAATGACGCATGCCTATTACGAGGCAAAATCTGCTAAAGCAGGGACAGACGAGAGGTATGTCAATAAACATTAATTAATTAACATGTCATTCCAAACGAGCATTGCAAGCACACTACTTTGCTTAATGGGGCATCAAATCAGCATGAGGATCCCTCATATTATAAAGCCAGCAAACAAAAAGTAGTTAGCAGAAACATATTAAAACAAATCATTCCAACATTGAATATTGATGTGCAAGATCATTTCTGAAGATAGGCTCCTTGCAGTGTCTTAAAATGAGAAGTTATGTACCTACCATAACGTTCCATGTTAGTTGTCTTCTCTCGCCTTCTTTCTTGCTGGATGGGTTCGGAGCCGATCCTCGGCTCTGACCCGGCCACTTACTAAAGCTCGAGAGCTTATTTTACCGGCTCGAGGCAACCCTATATCTCATGATGCTAGGCGATAACTCCCCAGATCTCGTTTGGAAGCTGAAAAACCTAGCATAGGCCAATAAAACAAAATCCTCCAACTGGAAGGAGGAGGAAGAGGGATAAAACCCCCCAAAGATAATTATCTGCACTATACATATCCTAGGACACCTAGATGGTGAACAAGGGAATAAAAGGACCCTTCAAGGAAGGGAAGATCTTCTCGGTCTGTCCAGGCTAGGGGGATGGTGGGTGGGACGCAAGAAAGAAGGCGAGAGAAGACAACATGGAACGTTATGGTAGGTACATAACTTCTCAATGTTAAGTTGTCAATCTCGCCTTCATTCTTGCTGGATGGGACCGCGTCCCTAGCACATTCATCCTGGGTGGCTCATTGGAACAGACTCTTAAGAATGGTGGAACCAAATGTTGCTCTGTCCCTGGAGGCCATGCCCAATTTGTAATGAGGAGAGGCCCATGTGGCTGCCGCACAGATAGTGTCTATTGGTAGTCTAGCTTGAAAAGCTGTAGATGTGGCTAGTGCTCTAGCCGAATGGGCTTTTGGCTTAGAAGTTAATTCCCTGCCTCTAAGTTGATAAATAGATGTAATCACAGAAGTCAGCCACCTAGATAGGGTTACCTTGGAAAGAGGAAGGCCTTTCTTATTTTCTGCGTACGATAAAAACAGTTGATCAGACTTCCTTATTTGTTTGGTTCTATCCAAATAGTATCGGAGCTGGCGGTGAACATAGGTTCATAGGTTCATAGGTTCATACTAGGCTATCTGCCCGAGGGCATTTACAAGCCTAGCCCATCGTTTTGTGGCTTACGCCACCCCTTTAGTATGGGGAACTATACCCATTATTTTGCTGTGCCTCTGTCGAGCAGTGACACTGAGGTAATCCCTGGGGTATATCTGCGATCTCCCATCCATTGGTCAAGATTTCTCTTGAACAAGGCCAGCGAGGTGCTCTGCCTCACATGTACCGGGATTTTGTTCCACAGCATAGGGAGTCTTTGGGTGATGAATCTATCCCTCCAGCACGTCCTATTAATAGCCGTGTCGAGGTTTAAGTCTCCGCCCTTGTGGCTCTGATGGATCTAGATTTTTGAGGTGAAGCATATTCATCAAATCTGGGTTTGACATGGCCTTGTATGTTAGGCAAAGGTCACCTCTGAGCAAGCGGTGGCGACTGAATAGAGCTGGAGTTCTTTCAGTCGGGCAGCATAGGATAGATTTTGAGACCCTTTATCCTTTTGGTGAGGAACTTTTGTGGCCTCTCCAGCTGCTGCAAGTGTCGGGTCAGATACATTCCGAATGGGGCATTGTACTCAATCATTGGTCTGATGAGTGATGAGTAAAGGGAGACTATAACCTCCCTTGATCTAGATGAGAATCCCTTCATGATAAGGTGGGCAATGTAGAAGGTCTTCCTAACTACTTTAGCTACATGGGTGTCGAATGACAGACTACTATCAACCTGGGTCCCCAGGTCCCTGATAACTTCTTCTGTGCTCAGTGGATTGCCACCTATTTGGTAGCTAGGGGTAACCTTGTTTTCCCCGAAGGGTATGACTATGCATTTTTTGGCATTAACTTTAGGCCGTGGCTCTGGCACCAGTTATCCGTTTCTGTGAGACCCTTCTGAAGGATATCTGTGTCAGATGTGTTTTCTACTATGGCGCCCAGTTTGCAGTCATCTGCAAACTTTGTCAGCCATAACCCTCCTGTGTTTGCTTGTACTTCGGAAAAGTAGATGCCAAACAAGAGTGGGCCCAGGACTGAGCCCTGTGGGACACCACTTGTGACAGGCTTTGAGTCTGACATGGCGCCAGCAACTCTGACCCTGTGGGTTCTGTCACTCAGCCAGTTTGCAACCCATCTTGTGATGTATGGGTTAACATTTAAGCTGATGAGTTTTTCAATGATACCCGAGTGGGGTATTGTATCGAAGGCCTTAGCCAGATCGAGGTAGGCTGTATGGACTGCCTTTCCCTCATCAATGGCTTTGGTGACTGTTTCAAAAAGTCAACCAAGTTTAAAAGGCATGATCTGCCTTTGACAAAGCCAAACTGGGTTGGATCCAAAGTCTGCAAATTCCCTATGTCTTTATTTATGAGGTCCATTATGATCTTCTCCATAGCTTTGCAGATAAGGCTTGTCAAGCTAATGGGCGGTAATTTCCAGGGTCGGTGGAGGCACCGCCTTTGTGAAGTGGGACCACAGTTGCAGTCGCCACTCCTGGAGTGCGTATCCAGAGGTAAGACTTTGATTAAACAGCTGTCCTAGCTGTGGGTTTAATTCCTCATTGAGTTAAGTGGAGCACACAGCCGGGGACACCATCAGGTCCCATGGATGCTGTGTTTTTGCTTTGGAGAGAGCAGTTCTCACTTGGGCGCTGGAGATGTTTGGGGGCTGCAATCGTTTGGTATAGATATCTCTCCTTTTGGGGAGGGGGAGAAGTTTGCACTGAACCTGTCAGCCAGTATGTTGGCAATGTCTGTAGGATCAGTAATCTTCACATCATTTTGAACTAGTTCTGAGCATATCTGGGAGTTTCCTCCTAGGTTTCTAACATAGCTAAAGAAGGCCTTATGATTGTCTTTTGAGTCTTTAGCTATTTTTCTCTCGAAATTTGCTTTGGATGATTTTATGAGAGCTCTTAGTTTTTACTTATAGTGATCAAGGGTGTCTTACCTTTTAAGGATTTTGCTCTATCTTGTAGTAGCTTCCTCCTTTTGTTGTAGAGTTTGTTTATGGCTGGGGTCCACCAGACTGGACGCTTGCCTTTGGTACAAAGAGTCTTTGTTTTGCTTGGGATTGCCTTATCCATGCAGTCCTGCAGGTGCTGGTAGAAGGCATTTGTAAGTGATTCAGCGGCTTGAGTACTGTTTTTCGCCTCGGGGCCTTAAAGGAGACCACACTATTCTTTAGAAGTGTGAAGTGTGTTTTTGAGAAGTTCTTTACTGTGTTTTTTTTATTGCAGGTGGGGGTGGGATGAGGACCTCCAGCGAGATTAGTTTGTGATCTGATCTCACCAGTGAGGGGTATACTTCGGTGTTGAACATTGTGCTCCCATGTTCGTGATGATGAGATCAAGTATGTTATCTCCTCTTGTGGGAATGGTGACTAGTTGTTCCATGGCATTTGAGTTTATGAATTCCAGGAACTTTTGGGCTAGGGTGTTTGGGCTTGAGTAGTGTTCCCAGTCTATATTTGGGTAATTGAAGTCACCTAGTATGATGGTGTTTGGTGATACATTTATCCTTCTAGTGTTTTCAGGAAGGCCATGTGAGGTTCCTGAGTTTGTGAGGGTGGCCTGTAACATGCTACAATTTGCAGAGCAGTCTTGCCTACGGTTAATTGCACCTGGATGGTCTCCGATGCATCATGCGTTGCCACCAGTCTTGAGGTGTGGGTGTCCTTGATGAATATGGATACCCCCCCTCCTTTCTTGGTATTTTCCTGATTTTGGGGCCGGAACGCATGATATGAGGTAAAACCTGATAGTACTGGGGTGCTCTCAGGAGCCTTGAACCAGGTTTCTGTCACAGCACAGACATCGATGTTCTCCATACTGAGAAGGGCCTCGAGTGCGTGCATTTTGAGATTTAGACTTCTGGCATTGAGCAGCATTACCCTTAGTTTTTTTCCATTTTTGTGTTCTAGGGTGGTAGGTTTAGAATTTGAGCCTTGCCTAAAAAGGCACTATGGGGGTGGCAAGAGCCTTTGCCAATATCCGGAATCCCAGGGTGACAGGTGCAAGCCGTCCCTTGAAGCAGCGTGGCTTGTCCAGCATGTCATCCCAGGCAGACAGATACTGGATCCCCTTTGAATGACACCAGTGTTTAAGCCAATTGTTAAAGCTGATCATCTTATCTCTGTATTGTGGCATCATTCTTGGTGAAGGTAGGATACTGCTCAAGGTCAGGGTCATACCTGCGTGGGCTACATAATCAGAGAGCTCCTCAATGTCTCTTTTCATGTAGTCCAAGGAGGTGCGTCTCAGGTCGTTTACACCAGCGTGGACAATGACTGAGTCATATTTGTACCTGCTGTTGAGAGACCTGAGTGCTTGCGTTATGTGGCGGATTCTAGCGCCCGACAGACAGCTTACTGTGACCTTCTCCTTACTCAGTCTGGTGAGCGGGACGTCAGTGTGTCTGACTATGGAGTCACCAATGACTAGTGTGTCTGGCATTGTGTTTGGCCTTAAGGGCTGTGACTGTTTGACACTCTGACTGTGAGGTCTATGTGTTGCAGGTGTTGTGTTCTGAGGTGGTGGTTGTTTGGGTGTCTGCTTTGGTGGCCTCTGCTGTTTTGGTAGATTTTTGATCAGAGCCTGCAGTATGTCTTTGTGTGTTTATGTGTATGATTTGAGGTTGTAATGGTACTATGTGAGACTGGGTCTATAGTGTGTGTGGTAACCTTCTCCTCCTGACTGGTCTTGCCAGTCCTATGTTGAGAGAGCTCAGCCTCCAGTTTGGCCGTATAGTTGCATCTCTCGCATGTATTTGTGTTTTGTGGGAGGAGGAGAGGGTTGTCTGTGTACATGAGGCAATTGTAACATTGCCTCAATATTCCCAGGTTCACCAGCTGAGCAGGAGAGGACACTAGCAACTGATCCCTCGACATGCTAGAAGGATAGACAAAAACTTTAAAAAGATTCCGGGGATGTGGGTGACCGAGAAATGGGGGTTGCCTTTTGGGGTGCTATCTATAAGAGTGCCGTATCAAGGTAATAAGTACTGTAGGAGCAAGTGCTAGGTTTAACAGATAGAGAATAGTCTACTTAGAGTCAAGTAGAGATGATCTTTTTAGTTATAGGATACGCTGATTAGATCAGTTGTATAGGTCGAGGAAGGTAGTTTCAAGGGAAAATTTGAAGAGTGGACTTTAGGTAGCCCGAATAGTTTAAACCTGCTTAACCGGAGCTGCCCTAGTGTGCAACAGTGGCAACTCCGCTAAATCAGCTAATGCGCTAAAGCGTGCTTTATAGCAGGGGGGCTGGAAAAGACAGGAAATGACCCAAAATGGCCAATAAACTACAAGTTACTGCCTTAAACCACTCCTCTGAGGACAAACAGGCAGCTCAGTACTCCCTACTCCCACTAGTGAGTAAAGAAACTACCCCTTGACCAAACAAGGAAAATGGAGAAAACAGGAACCAAGACAAAGCCCAGGGATCAGCAAAATCTGGTCTCTGGAACACTAGTTAGGAAAGTATGGAAAGCAAGGATATTTTTTTTTGTTTTTCAAGTTTTTTTTACAGAAAAGCAGAAAACACAATAAATGCTATGATTTTCGATTAAATGCTATCAAAAGCTAGTACACTTGAGTGTATTAGCCTGTAGTTTAACTTTTAGGCAAAACTTAAACTAGCAAGTGCAGTAAACAGTTTTAGCTTATAAACACAAAAAAACAGTGCAAACTTTGATAAAATAAGCAGAAACAGTAGTCGAAAGGCACAAAAAGTCGAAAAAGCCAAGAAAAATACTTAAAATCTGGAAAGGTAGTCTTTTCTGGTCTCTGCTGCTAGAGGAACACTGCTGGCCACCACGAGGAGCTGTGCTGAGTTCTCAATAGCTGGAAAAGCCCAAAAGCGTGCTTTATAGCAGGGGCTGGAAAAGACAGGAAATGACCCAAAATGGCCAATAAACTACAAGTTACTGCCTTAAACCACTCCTCTGAGGACAAACAGGCAGCTCAGTACTCCCTACTCCCACTAGTGAGTAAAGAAACTACCCCTTGACCAAACAAGGAAAATGGAGAAAACAGGAACCAAGACAAAGCCCAGGGATCAGCAAAATCTGGTCTCTGGAACACTAGTTAGGAAAGTATGGAAAGCAAGGATATTTTTTTTGTTTTTTTCAAGTTTTTTTACAGAAAAGCAGAAAACACAATAAATGCTATGATTTTCGATTAAATGCTATCAAAAGCTAGTACACTTGCGTGTATTAGCCTGTAGTTTAACTTTTAGGCAAAACTTAAACTAGCAAGTGCAGTAAACAGTTTTAGCTTATAAACACAGAAAAACAGTGCAAACTTTGATAAAATAAGCAGAAACAGTAGTCGAAAGGCACAAAAAGTCGAAAAAAGCCAAGAAAACAACATCTAGATAATGTAGCTTTTGCTCAGCTCTATTAGTATAGTTTGGGAAAAAAACTGGGAGATCAATTGATTGATTTAAATTTGTCTGCGAAGCCACCTTGGGTAAAAAGGATGGATTAGTCCTTAGAGAAACTCTGTCTTTATGGAAGATTAAGTAGGGAGGACAAATGCAGAGGGCGTGAAGCTCAGATACTCTTCTAGCAGAAGTAATGGCGACTAGGAAGAGTGTTTTCCAGGAAAGAAATTTCAATGAACAGGAGACCACAGGTTCAAAGGGGGGGAGAATCAAGGATGTTAAGACTAAATTAAGATCCCACTGAGGTGGAGGGTCTTTGATCGTAGGCTTAAGTAAATATATACCTTTAAGGAAAGCTTTGCAAAGCTTATTGGACATGATGTTGTGGTCCGATAAGCCTGTATGAAAATTCGATATGGCTGCCAACTGAACCTTTACTGTAGAGGCAGAAGACCCTGAATGAAAAATTTCAGCTAGGAAGTCTAAAACCGAATGAATTGGGGCAGTAAAGGGATCTATATTCCTTGCCTTTGCCCAGAAGGAGAAACGTTTCCATTTACTAGTGTAAATCCTTCTGGTGAAAGATTTAAGGGAAGCTAGTATGATATCCCGGACAGGATTAGAAATCATAGGAAGCCTGGCTAAGGACGGAAGTGGAGCAACCAAGCAGTGAGGTTGAGAGAATGTAGGGATTGGTGCAGCTGCCCCGACTGATGGGTCAACAGATCTGGAGCTGGGTCCAGATGCCAAGGCTGTACCAAAAGATAATGATGTAGGAACGGAAACCATATCTGTCGAGGCCAATAAGGGGCAATGAGAATCAACTTGGCTCTCAAGGCGGTTGCTTTCTGAATTACTTGTGGGATTAGAGGAAAGGGTGGAAAGGCATACAGAAGTCCCCAAGGCCAATCTTGGACTAGAGCATCTCTGAGGGGATGGCCTGGAAGGGGGAAGAGGGTGAAGAAGTCGGGGCATTTGCTGTTTTGGGGTGTAGCAAAAAGATCGCAGCAAGGAAGGCCCCACTTCTGAAAAATCTCTTCCACTACCGATTGTTTGAGAGACCACTCGTGTGGCATGAGTATAGCTCTGCTCAACCTGTCCGCTATGATGTTGGACTTCCCGGGGATATGCATTGCTATCAGAAACCGCTGAGAAGAGATCGCCCATTGCCAAAGTCTGAGAGCCTCTCGACACAGGGGATAGGACTTGGTTCTGCCTTGCTTGTTAATATACCACACTACGGACATATTGTCCGTTTGGATTGCAATAGTTCCTAGGGGAAGAGAGTCGTGGAGGGCTTGCAACGTTAAAAGCACTGCTCTCATCTCTAGGACATTTATGTTCAGGTGGCGTTCGAAAGGTTGCCAAGTGCCATGGACCATCCTGCTCTGAAAATGCCCCCCCCCACCCGATCAGGGAGGCGTCCGATGTCACTGTAGCAACTGGGGGAGGAGGAACAAAGGGTCTGCCTTGATGGACTTGATGGGACAATATCCACCAGGACAGATGACTTTTGCAAGTTGGAGTTATCATGATCTTGTGGTGCATGGGGAGTTGCTGAAAAGACCATTGGGCGAAAAGCATCCACTGTAGAAGACGCATGTAAAAACGTGCAAGGGGAAGAAGTGTTATGGCGGCCGCCATAAGACCCAATACTTTCAGGACATACCTGGCCTGAATATTGTCGCTCTGAAGAAGAACATGGACGTGGTTTTGAATATTTAAGACCCTTTGATCTGTTAACTTTGCTGAAAGTTGTACGGTGTTCAAGTTGGCGCCTATAAAGGTAATAGATTGACAAGGCGACAAGACAGACTTTTCAAAATTTATAGAGATTCCTAGCCCTCTGCAAATGTGAATGGTGTAAGCTCTGGCTTTGAGAAGTTGATGCCTGGTGGTGGCAGTGAGGAGCCAGTCATCTAGATATGGAAACACCTGGAATCCTTGCCATCTCAGGTGAGCCATAACTGCTGCCATACATTTGGTGAACACTCTGGGGGCTGTAGTGAGACCAAAGGGCAGGGCTCTGAACTGGTAGTGACTGGCCCCAGCCAGCGGAGAAACCTTCTGGAGCGCCTGTGAACTTTGATGTGATAGTACGCATCCTGAAGGTCCATGGAGCACATCCAATTGTCCTTGCCCAGAAAGGGCAGAATGGACTGTAGCGTGACCATCCGGAATCTTGTTCTCTTTACAAACTTGTTTAGTTTGCTGAGATCTAATATTGGTCTCCAGTCCCCTGTCTTTTTCGGTACCAAAAAGAACCTTGAGTAGATTCCGGATCCTAGTTGGTCTGCTGGGACTGGCTGGATGGCTCTTTTTGCTAGCAGTTTTGATATTTCTGATACTGCTAGTTCCCTTAGACCGGGTGGAACGTCTGGAAGGGTTCCCTTTTGAATTGGGGTTTGGATAAAGGGAATTTTGTAACCCTCGGATATGATCGACTGTACCCATTTGTCTTGAGTAAGGGAAAGCCAGGCTATTGGGTACAGCAGCAATCTTCCCCCGACTGCCTCCGAAGGTGGACAATCGGGCAACATCTCAGGGATGCTGGAAGGGTTTGTCAGAGAGGCTCCCTGCTACCCTGGTTCTGCGGACCCCCTCTGCCCCTAGGGCGGCATCTGTTGTTGTTACCCCCTCTGCCTCTGGGGGTAAACTGACCTCTTGCGTCAGGCGTGACTCCTTGAGATTTGCAGAACCACATTTTCCCACCCTTCTGACCCTTAGGGTATGGTCTTGAAGGGGTGGAGAAACGGACTCCTACGGCAGAAAGAGTCTTGCCATTTTGTTCGCATCTGGTCAAGGTGTCTTTCACTTGAGGTCCGAACAAAGCCGAACCATCAAAAGGGGAATTTGTGAAGGACGCCTTGAAAGGGTCCGCGAAATTACACAGCCGCATCCAGGCGTGACGCCTTAAGGCCACTCCTGTGCCGCGGCCCTACTCGCTCCATCGGCTGCATATGAAATTAGACGCATGGAGGAGTCAACAATCGAGTTCAGGGTTCCAAGCTGTGAGTTTATTTTATCCTGGGACCCAGCAGCTGATGGATCCTGTAAGACTTCTCCCAACTCTTTGAGAATATCTCTCTGAAGGTGGGTGAAGTGACACAAGTAATTCAGCGACCGCATGGCAAAGGTCGCTGAAGAAATCATCCGCTTACCGTACCTATCCATGGTCCTAGAATCCTTATTAGGAGGATGGATAGGTACTGAAGGATCAGCTAGTTCCTTCTTGGTGGCTGCAGCCACCACCATGGCATCCGCCGGTACACCTTTTGTTAGGAATTGCTTTTCAACTGGTGCTGTGATGAATTTAGATGGCCTCCGAGGCATGGGTTCCACCGAATCCGGGGCCGACCATGCCTTCCGAGCCACTACTTCCATAAGGGGGTCGAAAGGTGGAGACACCCAGGAGGTGGAGGGTCGAGAACCAAATGCCTCCAGGTACACCGACTCGTCCTCGGAAGGATTAAGGGAAGACCAGTTCCCCCTCTACTTTAGGATTTCTAGGATGTCTGAGAAAGAGACATCCTCAGAGGGGGACTTTGGGGATCCCTCCGACTCATCCAAGTTGGTGTCAGATGTAATGGACTCAGGGGAGTCCACATGCTTCCTCTTACATGTCCTCTTAAGCGGAGGCTCCACTGACAGGTCAGGAGAAGCCTCGGAAGAGGAAGAAATTCCCAGTGGGGAAACCTGAGGCGTTGGATCTCTGGGTCCGAGAGCAAGAGAGTGGGAAGAGACATCAGTAGGCACTGCAGTGGGAGGAGCTGCTGGAGCTGACCGTTGACTATGCCCTGGGGCTAGTACGCTCCTCATCACCTTGAAGGCTCCCCTATCAGAAAGGCCAGAGGGCCCCCGCTCCGAAGAGGTAGGAACCCCAGGCCGCACCGACAGGGAAGGCTCCGAGGCCGATGTCGGGGCCGAGCTCACCAGCACCGACGCTCCGAGAGGGAGAACGGGGTCGGACAATGGTCCGATGCCACTCGCCCCCTCGGAGCCGACGGGAGAGATCAGGTGCCCGGATCCGTCCAATGAAGGTATCAAGGAGGAGATTGGAGCGGAAGACGAAGGAGCCGAAGGGGGAGGTATCGGCTCCGACGCCACAACAGTCACGGCTCCGAGGAGCTCCAGCTCCAAACTCTGAGGGAGAGTCGGAGGAGGAAAATTAGGTGGAGTCGTAATAGCTACCGTCTGATGAGATGGGCTAGAGATCATCTGGGCCAATGCCTGAGACTTTAACAGCCTACTTACCACTCTCTCTCAAGGTCGTGATCTGAAAGTTTGGACGACCGAGAAGATCAGCTCCGATGGCTCCACTCCGAGAGCAGGGGAGATCTCGGAGCCGAATGGATGGACTCCAATGAAGGGGATCTTGACCTCTTCTTAGATGGAGCCGAGGACACGTCGGCTCCAGCCGGAGCCGACAGTGAAAGCATGGGCTCAGAGGTATCGGCACCGAGTGGTGCCGAGACCGGAACCTGTGACTCAAAGGGATCAGCTCCAGCCGGAGCCGATCTAGGCACAGACAAGGAGCCAGCAGCCGAAGGCTTAGTACTTGGAGCTGACGGTTTTGCTGGTTTCGAGGGCCTCCCCGACGCAGACTTAGTCGGGGAGCCCTCGGGCTTTAACAAGCCCCTCAGTATAAGTTTGTTCCTGCGCTCCTGCAGGACTCTTGGACTGAATGCATGACATACAGAACAAGAGTCCTGCAGGTGCAGGGGTCCCAGGCAGTAAACACAAGAAGTGTGACCGTCTGTCAGAGACATTTTCTGACAGCACGTGTCACACTTCTTAAAGCCTGAAACCTTAGTTTCCTTTGGTTCCTTCGACATAACAGTGTCGAGGGTTCACAAAGGTAGAAGAAAAACACACACACACTCTCAAAAAACTATAAAATAACAATAAAAATGTTAATAGGGATACTGACACACCCAAACACTCCACAGGATCCCTAAGAAAATTTAGGAAAGAGGCAGGCTTAAGGCCTAACCTAAGAGTGGAGGGGGAGGGATATAAGGGATAAAAAGGGAAGGTATAAAACAGTAAAAGAGTTAAAGGTAGTGCTAACTATTGAAAAAAAGGAGAACTGGTTGAAAAATTAACTCAAAAGGGTGACTGAACTCTATATGTATAAAGACTTACCAGGAGCCGGTAAAAATACGCACCTCGCAAGCGAAAGCGGCAAACGAGATCTGGGGAGTTATCGCCTAGCATCATGGGATATAGGGTTGCCTCGAGCCGGTAAAATAAGCTCTCGAGCTTTAGTAAATGGCCGAGTCGGAGCCGAGGATCGGCTCTGAACCCATCCAGCAAGAATGAAGGCGAGATTGACAACTTAACATCAGTGTCTTAAAACAAGATACATCTTTTTTGAAGTCTCGAGCGTCATACCTGGTGGAGCGCCACAAACAATTCACCTATTCTAAATGCTCTGTTTCACAACAGTAAGACAGTATTTAACACCCCCGTCCAAAAAAAATAAATAAAGGGGATATTACAGTCAGGTCTAAATACTTTTTTACTGTGTTTTGAGCTGTAGGTATCATGGTTTATTATATGACATACACTTTGATCTACTCACCGAGTTGTTGACAGGCTAGGCAGTAAAAAGGGCCTATAGTGCCGTAAAAAGCAGACTTGTAAACAAGAAGTAACGGCACCAAAACGACCACTATTGCAAATCCAGAAATCCACTTTATTTAAGTAACAGGAAGCCAAAACTAAGAAAAAAGTAATCACTCCTGCTGTAGCCCAGACCAGACCCACGAGTGTAGCAGCAATATTTTAATTCCACATGTCAGAATAAACAGCAGCAATATAGCAAACCAATGAATGAAACTTCTAGCAAAACCACAGTCAAGCGCTTTCGTCATCAAGACTTCATCAGAACTGTGTATAAAATTCAAAAATACATCCTTATATAAGAACACACCCCGTATTAACCCCTTCCAATTAATTGTTAAAATGGTACTACAACCTTTATTCCCAGTAAAAATTAACTATTTACTTAAAAAAATAAACAAATAAATCAGAAATAAAAGACAATGTTAAAAATAATAGTGTAGAACAAGAAGAAACACTTTTAATATTACAATCTGGTTGCTCTAAGTTTTAATTTAGGTTTAATAGAAATATTATCATTAATACCTGGAGCGACTGTGGAATTCAACCTTAATTGCCACCTCATTTCGGCCCTATCTAATCTATTTTTTCCAATCACCCCCCCCCCCTAAAATCCTTACCAACCACTTCCAATATACCAAACGAAAAATTGTGATCAAGGTTGGTTTTATTATGTCGAAACAGTGCGTTAACATTCTGTTTGTTAATAGTATAAAGATGCTCATAAATCCTTCTACTAAACCTCCTCTTGGTTTTACCCACATAAAAATCTTGACAAACCTGACAAACAGCAATGTAAACAACACCTGTAGTAGTACAAGAGTCCCCAGCTAACCTCACCAGTAAACTATTCTTACCAACTTGTAAGGTAGGGGCAGTAATAATAATCACACAAGCCCCACACCTAGTGGTCCCCTAAGGAGTCTTAATTTTGTGTTCAGTAGAATGTTCCAACAGTAATTTTAAATTACTGTTGGTCCTACAGGAAAAAATAGGTCCATCACCTATAATCTTTAAGAGCTCTTCATTTCCTTTTAAGAGTACCCAGCGTTTCTTCAAAATTTCTCTAATTTTATCACAAGTTTTCCCATATGTTAACACCATTGAATAGGAATAGTCCTTACTCTTTGCATTGGGATCAACTACTTCTTTATTCTGGGTTACCCCTAACAGGGGTTTGTACCTATCTCCCCATTCTCCAATTACTAGGTCACGTATGGGTAAAATAAATTCCAAAGGGTATCCCCTTGCTAAAAATAAGTTAACCAAGGTACCCATTTCAACATTCATAATATCAAAACTTGAGCACATTCTTGCTATATGGACCATCTGCCCCTATGGGCTCTTGTACTACTACAGGTGTTGTTTACATTGCTGTTTGTCAGGTTTGTCAAGATTTTTATGTGGGTAAAACAGAGAGGATGTTTAGTAGAAGGATTTATGAGCATCTTTATAGTATTAACAAACAGGATGATAACAACGCATTGTTTTGATATATTAAAACCAACCCTGATCACAATTTTTCGTTTGGTATATTGGAAGTGGTTGGTAAGGATTTTGGGGGGGGGATTGGAAAAATAGATTAGACATGGCCGAAATGAGGTGGCAATTAAGGCTGAGTGCCACAGTTGCCCCAGGTATTAATGATGATATTTCTATTAAACCTGAATTAAAACTTATAGAGCAACCAGATTGTAATATTAAAAGTGTTCCTTCTTGTTCTACACTATTATGTTTAGCATTAAGTATTTTATTTCTGATTTATTTGTTTATTTTTTAAGTAAATGGCTCACTTTTTAGTGGGAATAAAGGTTGTAGTATCATTTTAACAATTAATTGGAAGGGGTTAATAGGGGGTGTTCTTATATAAGGATGTATTTTTGAATTTTATACACAGTCCTGAAGTCTTGATGACAAAAGCGCTTGGCTGTGGTTTTACTAGAAGTTTCATTCATTGGATTGCTATATTGCTGCTGTTTATTCTGACCTGTGGAATTAAAATATTGCTGCTACACTCATGGGTCTGATCTGTGCTACGGCAGGAGTGATTACTTTTTTCTTTGTGACTTTTTATCACTCTTGTACCAGGAATTTGTGTTTCTGGAAGCCAAAACTGTTACTTAAAGTGGATTTCTGGACTTGCAATAGTGGTCGTTTTGGTGCTGTTACTTCTTGTTTACAAGGCTAGGCAGTAGATTATGTAACCTAGACAGAGTCTCACCCAACACAGGCTCTTCTCACACACAAGGAGTGCAGCTCTGTCCCTGATGTTCAACTTGCCTTAGCCTTGTACTCTCAGTTGGGAAAAGCGACATTCCAATCTGGAAATCCTTGCGGTATTTCCTCATGCGTGAGGTGGTCAGATCTAGGATTTCAGCTTGCAAAGGTTATTATGCAAACAAACACTTTGTGCCTGTCATCACCTTCTAAGCTAGAGTTCAGCCAACAGGCTTAGTTGCCTTTGCTTAATTCAGGCCCCTGTAAACAGTGTTTAATATTTTCTGGAAAAGTTAATGGGCTTGCTTTCTAAGTGCAGCATGCCTAGTCCAGAAACAAGGTGAAATGACAAACAGGTGGAATATGGACGGAAGTGCTAAATGAGACCTTTTGAATATTTTTCGCACTTAAAAATTCAAATTTATTAAGAGCTGGTAAGACAAGTCTCAGAGCCTCATACTGTGTAAAACTTGCACAGTAATGTGGTGGTGCTGCGGTAGCGTTGTCGCCTCACAGTTAGACGTTGCCCGTTCGATTCTCAGTTAGAGTGTCTTCTGTATGGCGACATGCGTGAATGGGCGTTCCTTCGTTGAAGGTTGTGCGTTAGGCCCAGCAAGCCAGCACGTAAAACTCTACTGCCAATCATTAGCGGACCGGAGTTCCGCTGTGGTGACCCCTAACCAGGAAAAGCCGAAAGACACAAAAGTGGGTTATAAATTTAACTTTTTGATATTACTTCCGCTGTTATTTAACATGTAGCAGACGTTCAAGGAATGGATATGCTGTATGAAATTGCGTACTGTTTTGTGCATGCGTGTGTACATATTTTCTCATTTCCGCAACTTTAGTAAAAATGGACAAAGTGTTGATGGACATTTTGGTCTAGTGAGTTAGACATTTTCGAGGAAGTATTTAAGGGAAACCAGACTTTGTTTATGTAAGATTAACCACATATTGCCATAATGATTAACAGAAAAAAATGTTCATTTGAGTAGTTAGGTAACTAATTTTGAAAGCTTTGATAGACTTTTTAAAAGGCCTTTTGCATTTGTTTGGGTCCTGCTGTATCCTCACTGACACTGGTGTACACTCACTGTCTTTAAGTAATTTACTTGCCCTGTTTCTAATAATAAATGCTTTGTGTGTATATCTGTGTGAGAACTGAAGTTTGTTTTGCTTTGATGGAATGTAGATGAGAAAGTGCCTGCCTGTCAGCATTTCAATGGGAATTCAGTCACTGGAAACAGGTTTCTTTTCCATACAGTTCTGTCATGGATGGTATATTTAGGTAAAAACAATCATGTAGTTGTGTATGTTATGGATTCATAGTGCTGTTGTTGGTAAGCTTGTTCTTCCCAACTATTTACTGAGTTAAGGACTTCCATGATGTTTACAAAGAGATTATGCAGCAGAGTGGAGATATGTATTACTATAATAAGGTTAAAAGTATGTATTTCATGAAATTTGTTTGCTAAAGTGCTATGTACTGCTGTATTGTAATATGGAAATGCAGTTAGCGAGACTGAAGTTTCATTTTCATTATGTCACTCACTTTTGAATGAGTCACTTTGGCTTAGTGCTTCTTTTTTTAAGATTTTCAGGCTTAGTAAACACTTCTTTGCCTAATATTATTCATCAGTTTTCATAATGTTTTGATCAGCTATTTAAGCCAAATAGCAGTTATCCTTCTCCTCACTTTAGCCTTTTATTCATACTCTGGAACTTAACCCCAGTTGCTTCTTTAGTAGAGGGAAGAGCATTGCCCGTAAGGTTGTCAAGTATCCAATCATTGCTTACCTTGAGATGTATTTGTTTTTTCCTTACTCCCCCTTTCCAAAGATTCACAGTGGTTGCCATAATGCTAGTACTCTGAAGAGTTGTGTGATAACTTGATATGCAACTACAAAAACAGTGTGATTCTAAGTAGAAGTGTCTCGCTTGCAGATTTGAAATGGATTGATTGATTGTCTGCCTCATGATGCTGATGTTGTCGTGCAAGCCCCAAGTGTGATGACGTCAGCAACAACTTCAGAAGAAAAAAAATTTGAAAGAAAATGCGAAATTATGTGGGAATTGAAGGGGCCACTTGGGAATTAGTGGAACCCAATTACTTTGCCCTCAAAACCAGTAACTACTGAGGAATTTGGTAAGGTTGAGAGGTCTGATCCAGTGTCCTCTCCCCACTAGATATATTGCATGGTCTTTCATAATATTGTATATACAGAGGAATGTCTGAGTGAAATAATGGGTATTATCTAAAGATCCAGATGCCCTACATTAATAGCGATTAGGAAAGAATAAAAAACTACACACAAAATTAATAAATGTAAACCCTTCAGTGTCAATGTTTTCAGTCTGATGTGCCAAATGAGACAGAAGTTTACTAAACTGCCTACTTTCCCTCTAGTGTCTGGATTTTTCTTCTTTCTTTTTCTTTCAAGTTGCAGAAGACTCCAGAGCAGCCTAAATTCACTGAATTATAATTAGTTAATTTCACTTAAGTGAGCAGAATACCCGAATAAGCTGCTCTTATATGATTGCAGAAATAAGCATTTCACTTATGCCTTTAGATGCAGGAGTGTCACTAGGTTGAAATAATTATTTAGGAGAGAGGTGTGAGTGATAACTATATTGTCATTCAACTAATAACTGAGTAGCCACTTGTTAAAGTTATAACTTGATCGTAACTGGATGAGCTGCAACTTCTTGAGTGGTATTAGCTATAGGAATCACTTGGAAAGGAGGGTAAGCCACCTACTAATACCTATAGTCTAAAGGGATCACATTCAAGACACATGTCTGAAACCATCAGTTGACAGACAAATGGCGAGTCGCACCTTTTTTGAGAGGGGTAAGGGACTGCCAGGGTGGGAGGATACTTCATATAGTTATTCTGACTTAATGGACTGTCCTTTGTTACTGGGGAGAGGGTCAAGATCTCTTTTTGGAACCTCTATGATATTGCATTTTAAGCATTTACCAGCAATTTGCTGGGACCGTTTATTTTGCTTTCTACTAGAGTTAGATGAGGGAGTGAACTCCTTGAAAAACTTAGACAAGGAATGCTGAAAAATCTGGGAAATTCCCTGACTTAGCTTACCTCTTTCATCATACTTTTTTTGACTTCTACAGCAGAAGGCCCACAGACTAGATTCTTTGTCTAAGGAAGAATTCAAAATTTCATTCTTGATGTCCTCTGGGAGGTTCTAAGAATGGAACCAGGCAAACCTCGTCAAAACAGCTCCAGTGGCAGAAACCCTGGAAGTGGTATTTACAGTGTCATAAGCACATTTTAAACAATGAGTAGTGACTTAAGGAAATAAGAAGTTATGTACCTACCATAACGTTCCATGTTAGTTGTCTTCTTCTCGCCTTCTTTCTTGCTGGATGGCTTTGGAGCCGATCCTTGGCTCCGACTCGGCCTTATACTAAAGCTCGAGAGCTATTTACCGGCTCGAGGCCATCCCCCTATCCCATAATGCTAGGCGTCCGATACCCAGATCTCGTTTGGTATAGCTAACACCATGGAGACACCCTGTCCCTACTATAAACTTTACCTACAGTGGTAAAAACTGAGGAGGACATAACCTAGGAAATAGTCAAGCAGAGGAATAAGGCCTCAGAAGGATTCATCTCGATCTGTCCAGGCTAGAGGGATGGCGGGTGGGACGCAAGAAAGAAGGTGAGAAGAAGACAACTAACAGAACGTTATGGTAGGTACATAACTTCTTAATGTTAAGTTGTCAATCACGCCTTCATTCTTGCTGGATGGGACAGCGTCCCTAGCACCTTAGCCTTGGGTGGCTCATCGGAATAGACTCTTGAGCACAGTGGAACCAAACTCAGCCCGACTCCTGGAGGTCATATCCAATTTGTAATGAGAAATAAAGGTATGAGGAGTGTCCCATGTTGCTGCAGCACAAATAGATTCCATTGGAAGTCTTGCTTGAAAAGCTACTGACGTAGCTAACGCTCTGGTGGAATGAGCTTTTGGTTTTGTAGGGAGTTCTTTATGTCTTAGTTGGTAAATGAAGGAAATGATAAAGGCCAACCATCTAGATAAAGATACTTTAGACACTGGCAGGCCCTGCTTGCCCTCAGCATAGGACAGGAAGAGTTGGTCCGACTTCCTAGTTTGTTTTGTCCTCTCTAAATAGAAACGTAATTGCCTGTGAACATCCAAATAATGCAGCTTCTGTTCAGCTCTGTATGAATAGTTAGGAAAAAAGACAGGAAGATCAATGGCCTGATTCAGGTTTGTCTCAGAAGGAATCTTGGGTAGAAAGGAGGGATTAGTTCTGAGTGAAACTCTATCTTTGTGAAAAACAAGATAGGGAGGACGAGTCTTCTTCTTCTAGCTGAGGTGATAGCTACTAAGAAGAGAGTCTTCCAGGAGAGCAATTTTAAGGAACAGGTGGCCGCAGGTTCAAAAGGAGGGAGAATCAGTGAAGTTAATATCAGATTCAAATCCCACAGAGACGGGGGATCTCTAACCGGAGGCCTCAGCAAAACAGTCCCTTTAAGAAAGGCTTTACAAAGTTTATGGGACATAATGCTGGTCTCTGACAGGCCAGCATGAAAATTAGTGATAGCAGCCAATTGGACTTTAATGGTGGCAGAAGAGGAGCCCGCTCGAAAAAGCTCTGCCAAAACATCCAGAACACTGTGGACAGGGGCTGTAAAAGGATCTATATTTCTGGCCTCCGCCCAGAAGGAGAAACGTCTCCACTTACTAGCATAGGTTTTTCTGGTAGTAGATTTGTGTGAAGAAAGGATGATTTCACGCACTGGCTGAGAAATATGAGGAAGCCTGGCTAGAGTTGGAAGTGGAGCAACCAAGCTGTGAGGTTGAGAGATTGAAGGGATTGGTGCAGCCCGCCCGACTGATGGACCAACAGGTCTGGCACTGGGTCCAGACTCCAGGGCTGCTCCAGTAGGTGACTATGCAGGAAAGGGAACCAAATTTGTCAAGGCCAGTAAGGGGCAATGAGGATCATCCTGGAACACAAAGCGGTAGCTTTCTGAATCAGTTTGGGAATTAAGGGAAAAGGCGGAAATGCATATAGGAGACCCCGGGGCCAATCGTGTACTAGAGCGTCTCTGGGGGAATGGCCGGGGGGGGGGTGAAGAAGTCTTCGCACTTGCTGTTGAGTGGGGTTGCAAAAAGGTCGCAGCAAGGTTGACCCCATCTGTGGAAAATCTTGTCCGCTACTAACTTATTGACAGACCACTCGTGAGGTATGAGAATGGCTCTGCTTAGCCTGTCTGCTATGACGTTGGACTTCCTGGGGTTGTGCGTTGCTATCAGAAACCGTTGGGAAGAGATTGCCCACTGCCAGAGTCTGAGTGCTTCTCGACATAAGGGATAGCTTCATAGTTTAGTACTAGGCTATCTGCCCTGGGACATTTGCAAGCCTAGCCATAGTGATGTGGCTTTCGCCACCCCATGAAATGGTACAAAAATGCACAGAATAGATTTAGAATACTGTGCCTCTGGTTCCACCCTGCTTGTTGATGTACCACACAACAGACATATTGTCCGTCTGAACTGCAATAGTCCCGGTAGGTAGAGACATTTGCAAGCCTAGCCATAGTGATGTGGCTTTCGCCACCCCATGAAATGGTACAAAAATGCACAGAATAGATTTAGAATACTGTGCCTCTGGTTCCGCCCTGCTTGTTGATGTACCACACAACAGACATATTGTCCGTCTGAACTGCAATAGTCCCGGTAGGTAGAGAGTCCTGAAGAGCTTGCAACGCTAAAAGTACCGCTCTCATCTCCAAGACATTTATGTGCAGGTGGTATTCTAGGGGTTGCCAAGAGCCCTTGACAGTCCTGCCCTGAAAATACCCCCCCCACCCTATCAGGGAGGCATACGTGGTCACCGTGGCAACATGAGGAGGAAGAACAAATGGTCTGACCTGGAGAACTAGAGGGGAGACCATCCACCAAGCCAGGTGGTCTTTGCATGTTTGAGTGATTATTATCCTGTGGGACATTGGAAGTTGTTGAAAGGGCCATTGGGTAAACAGCATCCACTGGAGGATCCGCATGTGAAAACGAGCCAGGGGGACTAAAATGATCGCTGCTGCCATGAGACCCAATGTCTTTAGTACAAATCTGGCCTGAATCGTCTTGCACTGTAGTAGGATCTGTACATGTTGGCAAATGTCTGATACTCTGTCTGGAGGAAGTTTTGCAGATAGATCTTTTGTATTTAATTCTGCGCCTATAAAGGTTATTGACTGACAAGGTGACAATGCAGACTTTTCTAAATTTATTGATATACCTAGCTCGGAGCAAGTCTGAATGGTACAGTCCCCGGCTCGCAATAGCTGATGCCTGGTGGAAGCAGTAAGGAGCCAGTCATCTAGATATGGAAACACCTGAAATCCCCGTCGTCTCAGGTGAGCTGTAACCACTGACATGCATTTGGTGAACACCCTGGGAGCCGTGGTGAGACCAAAGGGCAGGGCTCTGAATTGATAGTGACTGGCTCCCAGCCGGAACAGAGAAACCTTCTGGAACGCCTGTCCATTTTTATATGGTAGTACGCATCCTGAAGGTGTATGGAGCACATCCAATTGTCCTGACCCAAGAAGGGTAGAATGGACTGGAGCGTGACCATCCGGAACTTTGTTCTTTGAACAGACTTGTTTAAACTGCTGAGATCAAAAATGGGTCTCCAGTCCCCTGTCTTTTTTGATACCAAAAAGAACCTTGAGTAAATTCCGGATCCTTGCTGGTCTGCTGGGACTGGCTGGATGGATCTTTTTCTTAGCAGTTTTGAAATTTCTAGAACTGCTTGATCCCTTAGAGCGGGTGGGACATCTGGAAGGGATCTGTTTGTTTGTACAGGGGTGAGGACGAAGGGAATTTTCTAACCTTCGGATATGATAGACTGTACCCATCGGTCTTGAGTGAGGAGTTGCCAGGCTTCTGGGTACAGTGACAATCTTCCCCAGACTGCCTCCGAAGGTGGACAGTCGGGCAGTCCCTCAGGGGTGCTGGAAGGGTTTGTCAGAGAAAGATTCTCTGCTACCCTGATTTTGTGGACCCCCTCCTGCCCCTAGGGCGGCACCTATTATTGTTTCCTCCTCTGCCCCTGGCGGAAAAAATCACCATGTGTGTCAGGCACAACTCTCTGGGGTTTACGAAACCACATTTTTCCACTCTTCTGACCTTTGGGAAATGGTCTGGAGGGAGTAGAAAAACGGACTCCCATGGCAGAGAGAGTCTTGCCTTCCTGCTCACACCTGGTAAGTGTATCCTTCACCTGTGGTCCAAACAAAGCCGAACCATCGAAGGGGGTTTTGGTGAAGCATGCCTTAAAGGGGTCAGCAAAGTTACATAACCACATCCAGGAGCGTCTTCTCAAAGCCACGCCTGTACCTGCAGCCCTACTCGCACCATCGGCCGCATAAGAAATGAGCCGCATGGAGGAGTTTACTATGGAACTTAAGGTTGCCAGCTGGGAGTTAACCTTATACTGAGACCCCGCAGCCGATGGATCCTGAAGGGTATCACCCAGTTCTTTGAGAAGATCCCTCTGAAGTCGGGTGAAATGGCACAGATAATTCAGCGACCGCATAGCAAAGGTCGCAGAAGAGAACATCTGCTTCCCGTACCTGTCCATTGTCCTAGACTCTTTATTAGGAGGATGCACGGGCACTGAAGGGTCAGCCAACTCCTTCTTAGTGGCCGCTGCCAGCACCATGGCATCAACTGGGACCCCCTTAGCTAGGAACTGTTTATCCGATGGGGCTGTAATAAATTTAGCGGGCCTACGGGGAATTGGTTCCACTGAGTCTGGGGCTGTCCACGCCTTCCGAGCAACCACTTCCATGAGTGGGTCAAAAGGCGAAGACACCCAGGAGGTGGAAGGGTGAGAACCAAATGCGTCCAGGTACACCGACTCATCCTCAGAAGGCTTAAGGGCAGTCCAATTTCCCCTCTGCTTAAGGATCTCCAGGATGTCTAAAAAGGAGACATCCTCAAAGGGGGACCTTGGGGACCCTTCCGAATCCTCCAAGTCGGTGTCAGATGTGACTGACTCGGGAGAGTCAACATGTTTCCTCTTACATGTTTTCTTCCGTGGTGGCTCCTCCGAATGATCAGGGGAGGCCTCGGAAGAGGAGGATACTCCCAGTGGGGCGACCTGGAGCATTTGTTCTCCATGCTTGGGGTCAGGAGGGTGGACAGAGACCGAAGCAGGCACCATGGGGGGAGGAGCGAAGGGGCCAATCGTGGATCCGACCCAGGAGTCAGTACGCTCCTCATGACCTTGAAGGCGCCCCTATCAGGCAGAGAGGAAGGTCCCAGCTCCGAACAGATGAGAACCCCTCCCGGCACCGACAGTGACGTCTCTGAGGCCGATGTCGGGGCCGAGCTCACCTGCACCGAGGCACCGAGAGGGAGAAAGGGGTCGGACAAGGGTCCGATGCCACTCGCCCCCTTGGAGCCGAGAGAGTCTTGACGCCCGGATCCCTCCATGGATGGAGCCAATGAAGAGATCGGAGCCGACGATGGAGCCAAAATGTGTGGTATCAGCTCCAACGATTCAAGCCCTAACAAGCTCCAGCTCCGAACACAGTGGTAGAGTCGGAGGAGGAACTGATGAAGACACAGGGATAGCCACAGTCTGTTGAGAAGGTCTAGTCAACATTTGGGCCAGTGCCTGTGACTTTAAGAGCCTACTGACCACCCTCTCGAGGTCGTGATCACACAGCCTGAAGGACTGAGAGGAGTGGGACCTATGGCTCCGCTCCGACTGTAGTAACGGAGACCTCGGAGATGAACGAATGGACTCCAAAGAGGGAGACCTTGAGCGTTTTCGGCTCAGAGAAGGCTCCGATGCTAAGGCTGGAGCCGACTGAGGTCTTGAAGTGTCGGTTCCAGCCGGAACCGACGAGGAGGCAGAAGCTCTGCTCGGCGACGGCTCCGAACAGGGAGCCGATGTCTTAGTGGGCTTGGAGGGTTTACCCGACGAAGGCTTAGTCGGGGGACCCTTCAGGCTTAAGCAAGCCCCTCAAAATAAGTTTGTTCCTACGCTCCTGCAGGACTCTCGGACTGAAGGCATGACAGACCGCACAAGAGTCCTGCAGGTGTAGGGGGCCCAAACAATACACACAAGAAGTGTGACTGTCTGTCAGAGACATCTTTTGACAGCACAAGTCACACTTCTTGAAACCTGAGACCTTAGTATCCTTAGACATAATGAAAAATAGAAAAAAAGGATACCAAGGAAACAGGTAACTAGTGCTTTAAACACTACACTACACTACACTACACACACACACACACACACACACACACACACACACACACACTAGTAAAAAACTAACACCACCAACAATATAATAGATATATAAATAATACTACTAAATATATCTAACTATCACTATCAAGTAGAAAATATATAAAAAAGTAGTAGAATAAAAATAAAAACACTACTGATTATATATAAGAAAAATCAACGCTACCCTAACGGGTGGGGGGAGGGGGGGGACTCTGAAAAACTACAGTAAAAGAGTTTTTTAAAAGGGGGTTTCTCAAGGGTTTAGAAGGGAAACACTAAGAGACAAAATCTAACAAGAAAAAAAAAAAAATATATATATATATATATATATATAATAAAATAGTAGAAAAGTGTAATATAACCTGGAGCCGGTAAAATCGCAACCTCGTAGCTGAAGCAGCAAACGAGATCTGGGTATCTGACGCCTAGCATTGTGGGATAGGGGGAGGGCCTCGAGCCGGTAAATAGCTCTCGAGCTTTAGTATAAGGCTGAGTCCGAGCCGAGGATCGGCTCCGAACCCATCCAGCAAGAATGAAGTCGAGATTGACAACTTAACATTAGAAGAAATCAAATTGCACAAGGCTGATTTCTCCTCACAAGTGTACCTCTCAACCTCATAACATAAAAAATCTGGACAAAGCCAAAAGTAATGGGGGGAACAAAAGACAAAAAAATCGGTACATATTTTACACATTGTTTTTATAAATTTAGAAGGCTGCTAGAATAACAGGTTTTGCATAAGCATGCAGTATCTAAAGGATATGAAGACTGAAATTCAAATGTATGTCATTTAGTGACCTAACTCCTCAATAATTGGCCAGAAAAACACACATTTTATGAGGAACAAACCAAAAATATGAGGGAAAAATCTGGACATTCTGTGAAAATCTCAACAGTTGAGAGGTAGTCACAAAAAGAAACTGATGCCAAAACATTCCTCATGCTTTCACAGTTAGCCAGGATAAACTTCAAGATATCAACCAGACAACTGAGAATTGTAAAAATTAAAGTTGCAGAAACATACACTTTTTTTTTTCCAAAACTTGTCAAAAGCCTTCCTATCCTTGCCAGGAGAGACCTTAACATTAACAAAATGTTTATCAGCAGGGTCATGTCAGGGATTAGTGTACAAAAACTTAAAAAAAAAAAAAAAAGAGGATCTTTATATAATCAATCCTGTTTTTTTTAGGGGCACAAGTCTGACTGTCAGGGAAATTTGCAGGCTGTGGCAAAAACTTCCTCTAAGGCAGACAGAAATGGAGGAATAGGTAAGTTTCTGAAAATTCCATTTGTAGCAAATCATAATGATTTTGAGGGAATGAGAAACCTCAGTATTTCCCCACTGAAATAGTCTCACAGATCTCACAGGGAAAATCAGACACCACACTCTTCCCAGAACTGGAATCAGAAGTCTATGGAGAATGACCTGCATCAGTCTCTTCACATTCCCCTATAACTTGTATCATAGGCTATAGCGGCACTGATCATAGTGATGATCATCACTGAGATCAACAAATCCTACCTTACAACATTATCAGCCTGCCAATAATACCTGCCTCATTTGACACTTCATAACATAGTAATTGTTGCTCTTCATGCATCAGCCATGCAACCCTACATACCCTTATTACCTGCTTTGTAGATTGTAGTTATCCACCCTTGCATACCTTATTTGTCATACTTTAGTCATCCTGCTCTACATATCCTAGTTATTCCACCTTACACATACCAATTATCCTGGCCCACATATCCAAGTTATTCCCCCTATACACTGTAGCAATCCAACCCTATGTACCTTAGTTATTTCTCCCTTCATACATCATTATTTTGTCCTTTATACCGTGGCAATTAAACCCTACATACCAAAGTTGCCTGCCCTTCATACCAGAGCAAAATCACTCTAAACACCATAGTTAACATATTCTAGTTATCCCAATCTACATACCCAAGTTATCATACCACAGTTATCAAAACTATACATAACATTTTTTTTTTGACAATAGGATTTTTCCATAACAATCGCACAATTCTCTACCATCTACACAAGGCTGCTATAGTACTCATTCAGTAGAAATAATTTTGCAATTAGAAAGTAACCATTCTAGCTCAGCATCTCATTTTTGTTTTTTTGTCAGATTTTTGGAGTCAGTGGAGGGGTTGGAGGCAGGTAAAAAAAAGGGAAGAGTTTTATCAAACAAGTCTGAGAATTTAAATTTAGTTTTATAAGCACATGCTCATACCCAAATATTCTAAATATGTGTTTGCTAACCTTTCTGCAGGTGTACTTGTGATTCTCATCTGATAATCATAGAAAGTCAAAAACAATAATCTACAAAAATAATTACTAATGAATCATTTGATTGTAATTTTTTTAAATACTCACTGCAAAAAAAGTTATGTTTTTAGTTAATGTAGTAATGCAGATGTCTGTTAATGTAATAATGTAGAATTTTTTTCTCCACTTGTTCTCGGTTCTGTATTGTTTATCTGTGGAGCTTTTCTCCCTGGGTCTCCACTGAAAACGGGCCACCAGCCCAGTTGGACACCACCCGGTAAACAAATGTAAATAAATAAAAAATAAATACTTTTTACTGCCATGTCTTCTGATCATCAAGTCTCCCCAAAAGGATCCTGTCTGCAAATTTGCCAGTATTAGAAAATTAACCCAGTACAGTATGACTGCATTCAGAGAGGCAGTCATACAGGCAGCCATAAGGGTTGCTTCTGCCTTCACCAACATTGTGATAATAAGGGCACCTGTATGGCTTAACCTTGTCTCCAGGGCAGATAATGAGTTACCCATGCTACCAAGATGACATTTTCACCTGTGAGTTCATGCTCCCGTACACTCAGTTATGAAGGCTGCCGCAAGGGGATTAGTTTGGTAAGCTGAAAACTCACTCCTAGGCTGAACACCACTATACTGCTCTTGATCAGAGAAACACTGGCTGTATGCATTATGCACTGCACCCCCACCATCCAAGATGGGTGCACCCATCCTCTCCTGCCAGTTCCATCAAGCTCTTGAGTCACTAATCGAACTTGGATTGCCTGGGCTATTGTCAGGGCTTTATACCTCTGCATTACTCCAGCTCCAGTTGCACAATCAGTCCTTGGAAGCAACACTAAAAAGAAGTACTGAGAACTGAGACAAGTCTCGGGCAGAACACCAAGGGAAGAAAAGAAAATTAAACACCCAATAGACCTAAGTGTCTAACTGCATTGAACATTATATTTTTGCCTTCTTTAGATCATGACATACCTAAAACTAATGGAAATATTCATATGTTGCTATGTGCAGGTTTATAGCATTTTGTTAAACCAACTACCCGTTGAACACCTATTTGTTGAACTTTATCCATCATAAGCAAATTATGTCGAACATTCATTTAAGCAAATTTCTTCCCAGGGGAAAAAAACTTATTGGCCATCATTGGGAACTTGTCCCTTTTCCCACTATAGTTCGATCTTGGAGTTCGTATAATTAGTTGGGGGCGTGATGTGGTGGGGGTCCAGCCCCCCACATGGGTGGGTTTTAAATAATGTGTTTTTTGTGACAGTCGCTAGGTTGGCCAACTGTTTTTTCCCTGCGAAGAAATTTGCTTAAATGAACTTTCGACAGAATTAACGCTCGATGGATTAAGTTTGACAAATAGGTGGTCAACAGGTAGTTGCTTTGATAAAATGATATAGACCCACTATGTATTACATGCAGATTAAGCATTTTGATACACATATGCATAATGTCGTTTTTTTTTTTTTTTACTTCATTTGGGTCAATTGTGAAAAGAGCCATATTGCAATAAGCCGTTTTACCTTACTGAAAATGTTAAATAAGAAAAGGTGATTGCATCATGTAATTGCTAACAAACACAAAAACAAATCAACAGAAAAAAAACAACTACTTTGTCAAGTTGGCTTCAGTGTTGTAGATCCCCTCCTACTCCTGTCCTGACCTTTCCTTGCTATATCCCAGGTATTCCTAACCCTCTGACAATACAGACTATATCCCTGGCCCCAATCCTGAGCCCTATCATCCTCTTTCTCTCTGATGCAGTATTTCCTCAAGTTTGCCTCAAACCATGTCTCTTAGCTACTAACCATGTCCTCTCTCCATCTATGTAAACCTTTTTCAAATGTTATCCTTCATAACATCCCATTAATAAGCTAGTTTGTCCAAATCACACATTCCTTTCTCTAAGTGCATATACTTGCTCATGTCTTTACTCACCTTATTCTGCAGTGCCTCCGTTTTCTTCAGCACATTGGCAAGTTTATTCTGTATGTTTTTTATCACTCTAGTTCCCCTTATCATTTATGGCCAACAAAAAAAGTATGCAGTACTGTGCCTTTCCAATGCCCTTCAAAAAGGGAATGAAAATTATGCAAATGTCTCTGAAATCCACTCACCAGAACACACATCCCAGCATTTTGCTGGCCTTTGCTATTGCTTTTTCACACTGCACTATGTGTTTTAGTTTAGGGAGGATTAAACTGTAGTCTTGGGAACAATTAATAGAAGTACGTATTCATAGAACAAACTAAAGCTGAAAGGTTGCTATTCAGATGAACTGATTTATGGACAGGATAAAATGCAGACTACAGCATGCCCTTAGAGGACTGTTAGCCTAACAAAACTGCTTCATTACTGGGCATCATCTATCCACACAGTTGCAATTACCCAGTGCACCATATACAATAACTCAGCCTGAGTGGAACATTTACTGGGCATGGAAATTTCACATGTATAAGGTTCTGAATTATTCATGCCTCTAATTCTGAAATCTGACTGGTTAAAAAGGTAAATGACTTGAGACTGAAACACTGCTATGTCTTCTGCCTTCAAAACGTTCTGTAACTCACAGCTGAGGAGATGGTATTCACAGAGAAGCATGCTTGCTGAAGTGACTGCTCTACTGTTGTTAATTACAATATATATTCTAAAATACATATATTCATACCTTCAACTCTTTATAATGAAGAAGCATTAAGTGTGCCAGGCAGTGGCCTTCACTGAACTCCTGATATTTCTTTGTGCTGCTTGTGCCAGGAAATTCCTTATATATTCATGGACAAAATAAATAAAAATTTAGCCATAACAATAACCTTCAGATGTTCTTCTGTAGCCCTATCCTTCTCAGGGTCAACCAATCAAGCATGTATGTTTCTATGTAGTTCTCCCCACCAATGTGAGAACTTTGCATGTTTTCACATCTAATATCATCTGCCATCTGTCTGCTCACCTTGCAAATGACCACCATCATATAGCTACAAACAATGCTCCAATCTTAGTGTCATTGGTACATTAGATAGTCTTCTTCAAACACAGTGCACTATCTGATATACACATACTAAACAGGACCAGCTCCAGCACTGAAAAAGGTCTGTAAAAGTTTCTTCTACAGTTCTTATGAAAATCAGTGGCATATCAGGTGAAGATGCTTTCTTTTAAGACTGCAGAATAAATCTATGGACCTAATTCCAAAAGACTTTATCTCAGTGCAAGTGACCGCTTCCACTGATAGCAGGTCTTTAGCAATCTGGACCCTGGTGCAAGCCTGTTTATAGATAGGCCTTAACCAAAGTAAATGACTTCACTTCCACTGAAAGCAAGTCTTTTGGAATCAGGGCAGACTTGCATCGAGAGCAACTTTTATATATATATATATATATATATATATATATATATATATATATATATATATATATATATATATAGGTCAACTGAATTTAGTCAAAAGACCCCAATGTCAACATTCAAAACATTGATCACAAAAAGTCAACAAACCAAACACTGACATGTTACTACACATGTGTATGCCCAGCAATAAACTTGGCATGTGCGAAATTAAAAGAAAAAAAAAGAAAACATTATTTTGCAGGGGGGGGGGGCAAGTTCTTCTGCAATTCTCAATTAGGGTGGCTACTCTCCTTGCTTAATAGATATACTAACTCGAAGAATGCACAATATCAGGGGAAGGACACATTCTTCAACCTTGAAATTAAGTGATCTTGCACACCTACCAACCATGAGGTTAGTCAACTGCATTTTGTTAACTAAACACATCTCGACAGAACATAGTTATGCCAAAATTCAGTGCATTCCTACACAGGCACAGGCAAAGGCACAGACACACAAACATATTTATCTTGAGCAGCTTTTCATCAGATTTCTTTGTCCATGGTTCACTAAAACTACATACCCTTTAAGAATGCAAGCCAGCTGTGCACATGAATTTGATATATGTAAGTAAGAAAGATATGGAGAGGGCAAAATCCCCACAGGAGGAGATATGGAAGCTTGCTCCATGAAGAAAAAAAAAACGTGTTTCCTCTTCACTGCAGTTTGAAAAAGAAATTATGTACTTATCATAATGATCCATCTGTGTTGTCCATTTCCATTCTTCCACAACTGATGGGTTTGGATCCAATCCTTCAGATCAGACTCAGCAACCAAAAACTCTCAAGCTTCTCCCTTCTCCATAATGCACCAAACCCTAAGTTACTTCAGATCTTGCTTGCTGACTTTTACCAGAAAGGAAATGTTCAATATGCATAAATATAGAAGATATAAAATTGCATACGCTGAAGACAGGAAAAAACTATATCTGGAGCTCAATATCAAGGACAATGATGTCCCTCTAACAGCTCATCCTTCCAGAAGCTTGCAAACAGAAAGGATGGGGGTTGGTGGGTGGGGAGCTGAGGAAGAATGAAAATGGACAACACAGATGGAATGTTGTGGTAAGTACATAACTTCTTTATCTGATGCTGTCAATTTTCATTCTGTCCTCAACTGATGGGACAGAGCCCCAGCTACCTATAATCCTGTGTGGACCCTAAGGAAGGATATTCCTGAGCACAGTTAAACCAAATCATGCTCTATCCTGGAGACCAGAAAGCATGGGGAGTAGCCCAAGTTGCTGCTGCACATATGTTGCCCATGGACGCTGTGGAAAGAAAAACTGAAGAAATTGCCATGGACATAGTTGAATGAGCTTGTACCTGTTGTGGTAAGGTTATATCCAATTTGCTACAGACAAATGAAATACAATCAGTTAGCCATATGGCTAAAACTACCTTTGTGACTGGTTTGCCCAATTTCAGTTCTGCAAACAAAACAAACAACTGGTCTGTTTTCCTGATGTCTTTCGTTCTATGCAGCGAAAAACATAATTGTCTGTGAACATCCAATAAATGTAATATGTAGTCTCCTTTGTTTGCAAATTTAGGGAAGAATACTGGCAAATTAATGATTTGATTGATATTAGATTCTGACACTATCTTGGGAAGGAAGGAGGCATTGTTCATAGCATCACTCTATCCTTGTGAAAGATCAAGTATGGGGGCTTTAAAGATGAGGCTTAAATCTCTGAAATTCATCTAGCACATGTAATGGCTACTAGAAAAATGATGAGAACATGTCTGGAGAACCTGATCTCTTGCCCTTATTAATTGATGCCTGGTCGAGGTGCAATGAGCCAGTCATCTAGATATAGAAACACCCATAATCCTTGCAGTCTCAAGTGAGCTGCTACTACTGCCATACATTTGGTGAACACCCTGGAGACTGTGGTGAGACTAAAGGGCATAACTCTGAATTGGTAATGACTGGCTCCCAGCCAGAAGTGTAAGTACTTTCTGGATCATCTCTTCATCTTTATATGACAGTACACATCCTGAAGGTCTATAGAGCACATCCAGTTGTCCTTGCTAGAAAAAGAAGAATGGACAGAACCATGACAGTCCAAAACGTAGTACATTGAACTGACTTGTTCAAGATGCTGAGATCCAAAATTGGTCTCCAGTCCCCTGTTTACTTAGGCACTAAAAAAAATGTTAAGTAAGTTCCAGATTCGGTCTGGTCTGGTGGGACCTCTTGGATGACTTTTTTTCTAGCATCTTTTGTACTCGAAGTGCTTCTTGTTCCCTCTAATTGGGTAGAACATCGGGGATTCTCTTTAAGATTGGGGGTGGAAGGGAAAGGGGTATTATATAACCTCTGGAAATAATCCTCTGCACCCAGGAATCTTTGTTTATGTCTAGCCAGGCTCTCTGGTGTCTCCAGAGGAGGACAACTGGGCCTCCTTTCAGGAGCACTGGTAAGGTCCATCAAAGAAAGAATCTCTGGACCCTTGGTTTTGCTGGCCACCTCTGCCACATGGGTGGCATCGACCACTGGAAAAACCCCCTCTACCTCGGGGGAATTTCCTCCCCATGTGTCCTGGAAAGGACCCTAAGATTTCTTGAACCACATCTTCAGACCATCTCGTTGATTCCTAGAAAGGATCTCTGAGGGGTTGAAAAATGTACACCCATAGCAGACAGGGTCTTTTCATCCTTTTCACACCTGGATAATGTGTCCTTCATTCTGGGGCCAAACAAAGATGTGCCGTCAAAAGGAGCACTGATGAACAAAGACTTGAAAGGCTCCACAAAATCACGTAAGAAGATCCAGGCATGTCTCATAATGGAAATGCCTGAACCCGCTGCCCTTGGAGTTCCTTTGGCTATGTTCAAAATGAGCCTCGTGGATGAATAGCCAACTGAGAAACCACAGATGATTGGACTTCTGCAGACACAGATCCTAAGGGGGGATTTGACAGTTAGTCAATCAAATCCCTCTGTAACCTAGTAAAGTGTGCCAAATAATTTGGCAACCTTAAGGCAAAGGTCGCTGAGGTACAGACATGCTTCCCAAACCAATCTATTGCACTAGACTCCCTGTTAAGGGGATGAAGAGTGGAACTCTCCTCAGTGAGTTCCTTCTTAGTGGCCACTACCATGACCATGGCATCAATGGGCACCCGTTTTGCCCAAATCTCCTTCCACGAAGGTCGCTTGGGTATGGGTTCAGCTGTGCAGGGTTCTTTCCATGCCCGCCGAGAGACTAACTGAAGAAGCTCATTGGTGGGTGGTGTAAACCAGGAGGTAGATGGGCCAGTACTGAAAGCCTCCAGTAATACCAACTCCTTGGATGAAGGGTTTACTGGGCATCCAATCAGCTCTCTGCTTTAGGATCTCTAGGATGTCTACAAATGAGACATCTTCAGGAGGGGATCGTGGGGACCCTTCATCTTCATCAAAATCTGTATCTTCTGTTACTGACTCCTCTAGGGAGTCAAAGTGCTTCCCCTTACATGTCTTCTTCCTAGGGACCTCCTTAGTGGGATACTCCATGGAGGTATCAGAAGAAATTGAGATACCCTCTTGGGAAGCCAGGGGGTCTCAGATTGTCTGCTCCTGTGGTAAAGAGTGATGAGGCTCCGAGTGCAGAGACATCAAGGTAGAAGGCTGAAGATCCATCCATTCTGCTGAGGCAGATAAAACCCTCTTCACAGCCTCAAAGGCAGACCACCCCAGAGAAGGAGAAAACCTTGGATCCAAAAACACAAGCTTTTGGACCAGTGTCCTTTCCTGCTCTGAAAACAATCTCCCTAAGGTGGCAGCCAGAGCTGAGCTATCCAGTGCCGAGGCTCCAAGGTGCAGCGACAGCTCCTATAACTTTGAAGTTGACTCCAACACCTCTGATCTGACAGGGAAGCTTCGGTTCTGACAGCTCTCTGATCCAACTGAACCCTCAGCACTCAGAGTTAGCTTCGGATCAGATACTGCTATCTTCTGATCAGAGTCAAAAGGAACTGGACAGCTCATATCCAGGGACTCTGAGACAGATGAAGGAATCAGAGGAAATACTTGTAATGGGGGTGTGGTTGAAGAACAGACCTCCTGACCTGAAGAGGTAGAAGCCAGTAAAATACCCATCTGACTCTGTTCCAAGAGGATCTTTCCCACAACTCTTTCCACATCTTCCTCCGTCAAACTTTTGGAAGAACAAGTGGAAACAATAGAGGGGGACCTGGATCGATAATTCCCCAAGAAAGGTGAGGGCACTCTTGAGGGCATAGGATTCACAGACTTTGATCTGGGCAGGTGAATTACCCCTGAACCTTTACAGCCAGAAATAGTCAGATCTGATACCTTTTTTGTTGGATCTGAGGAAATCAGGTCAATCATTTCTTTCTTTTTCAGATCCAAGGGTGAGGAAGAATCCATCTTGTTTTTTTCTTAGATGGCTCTGAAACCATGGATGATGTAGAACATTTTAGAGAAGAAGCTTTCTCTTGATCTCCAGTTATAACCTCTCTAAAGGCAGAAGTTAATAAGCCTTTTAAAATAAGCTTGTTTTTCCATTCTACAAGTGCCCTGGGGTTGAATCCATGGCATACTGAACAATCTTCCTGAAGATATAACAGTCCCAGACAGTACACACACACAGTGTGGGCATCAGACATGGGAAGTTTGTGCCCACACCTAACACATTTTTTAAAGTCAACGGGGCCATTTTCTGCCATAGCAAAAACTATTAAAAAAAAAGACAAAAGGCAACATTTAAGAAAGAAAAGATAGATTTTCTTTATATTAGGAAAAAGAAAAGAAGAAATAGAAAAACTACCAGCAATGGTAGTAAAAGGGGGCTACACCAAGTGTGGAAAGAAAGTAAATACTAACAATAGTGTTTAAGAGGTATGCACTGTACGGTAGCCCAAAAAAAGGGTGAGAAATACTAACAATAGTATTTTGGAAATTACTAACTGTATGATCAAGTAAGGGATAGAAAAAATTTAAGAGAAATAAGAAAAATATCTAGATTTGAAATTATAATGAAAACATTTACCTGACAAACGTTTGAGAGCTATGGTCAGCCATGTCTTTCACGTAAAGCAGCAAACAAGATCTGAGGTAACTTAGGGCTGGTGCATTGTGAGAAAGGGAGAAGCTTAAGAGTTTTTGATTGCCAAAAGCTTTAGCAACAGATGAGTCAGATCTGAGGGATCTGATCCAAACCCATCAATTGAGGACAGAATGAAAATTGATAGCCTCAGATGTTATGTTTTTTGAGTTAAGAAAATCAGTGAAGAGCAACTTATCAAATATAGACAGAAACGTTTGTATTCATTCACTCTCATTCATTCATTCTTCATTCACTCACTCTCACTCATTCATTCTCCATTCATTCATTTATTGTTATTCATTCATTCTCCAACTACCTACCATTTATTCACTTATTGTTATTCATTAATTCTCCAACTACCTAATTTAATTCAGGTTTACAGGGTCACAGTGGTACTATTATATATGGACAGATACATTTGCATTCATTCTTTCTCATTCATTCATTCTCCAACTACCTAATTTTATTCAGGGGCAAAGTGGTACTGAAGCCTAGCCAGGAGCTCTTTGGATCCAGATCTAATCCTGAATGGGGGTGCTCAATCCTTTGGGAGTAGACACACACACACATTTATCAGAGTCATGCCTGGCTTCTTGAGTGCACAGTGCTGTTTTCTAATTCTGGCACTCCTCACCTCTACAACAGAGAGCCAGGTCCACTTTTCAACTCATAGTTGAGACAAAATGAAAACTCCAGCAAAGTTAGAACTTCCACTGAGTGACCTCCCAAACCTCTTGTGTCAGAGGCACATGGGATATATGCAAATGAACCTTATGAACATCAGGTGTTTCAGCTCATTGGGGATTCTGAATGCCTATGACTTGTTTCATCATTTTACTGGACAATTTCAGGCCAATAAAGCCAAACCCCACTAACTGTGGATATGCATATTTCGGCCTTGATATGACCTTTTCAGCACAGCACAAGCAGAGTGTTTGACTAAGCATTAGAAACACAGGGCTGTTATACCCAGCTGATGTCCATTATCCTTAAGGTCACTGCAAAAATATCCCAAACAACAACCTAAAACAATGAGTGAGAAGGTCACTGATGTTCATAAGGTTCATTTGCATATATCCCATGTGCCTCTGATACAAGAGGTTTGGGAGGTCACTCAGTGGAAGTTCTAGCTTTGCTGGAGTTTTCATTTTGTTTTTACTGATTTGTTTTTCAGTGACCTTCTCACTCATTATTTTAACTCATAGTTGAGAGGGAAAAAAAATATTTTCTGCTTTAAAATACTGTAGCAAGTACCTGCTGCAACTATTACTTCACATGAACTGATTCAGACCCGACAGCAAATTTATTTCCATTCAGAAATGCCAATATAGAAATAAATGCCATGATTTTACTAATTCGGATCACGCACCACCCCCCAGGATATTGGAGAGGCTGTCCCTTTACCCACCTTAGATATGATTCTGACACACACAAACACAAACACACATACACATACACACACACACACACACACACACACACACACACACACACACACACACACACACACACACGCATAACTGTGCATCTCATGCAGCACAAGCACCTAAAGACAATATGAAGGAATGCCAACTCACCTAGATCATGTCTTTGGGATGTGGAAGGAAACTGAAGCACTGTGCAGGAAATGTTTACAGACATAGTTCAGTCCTGGGGCTGATCCTGTTTAGTATGTTTGTGTCAAATAGTGCACAGAGTTTGGAGAAGACCAACTGTCATGCTGATAACACCAAGATTGAAGCATTGTTTATATATGACGGTGGCAGTTTGCAAGGTGAGCAAACAGACAGCAGATGGGATTACATGTCAAAAAGCTAAAAAACACATGCAAGTAGGAAGAATGTGCTGACTCCTCAAAAAAGTACACCAGATGAGAACCAAACTGAAGAACCAGGCATTGTGAAACAGTAACGAAAGGTGTCTCCTCATTTACACAGATACAACTACTTACTGTACATGCTGCATGGATAAGTGAATGTATAACATTAGAAATAAAAATGGCAACACACACATTAAAAAAAACATTGCAGAAAAGTATGATCACACTAGCTAAGCTCTGTAGCTTTTCTAGACATAAATTACACAATCCATAAAACATCTACAAAGCTGCCCCAGGATATTCAGATAGAAGATTTCAAAATAAAAACACATTCTGCCGAAAAACAGCTACAACACATTCACTTGTTTAGTTATTTGCTAAGTAAGCTGACCTTGGCAGACTTTTTTTATCACAACTGAGGTCACAAAAGCAGGGGAAAAAGCAATATACATAGTACAATTTTAAATTAGCCATTCAACCATGATGTATTTTAGAGATGGCATCCTCAGAAAAAACACACCAAATGATTGTTACAACTAACCCTGCTACACCCACCACTTACCCCAATGTCTCTCAAACCCTTCCCTTAACCAAAACTTTATTACTTTCTTTGGTGGGTTTTGCCAGGGCTCCAACACTCTCTTTGAGAAAATGTATTCAGTAAAAAGTTAAATCTTCTACCTGCTGCCACTGATGCCCTCCCCTTTCTTTTACTGTATTAAATTCATCCCCACCTGTTTACTGGTAAAACTTTTAGTCCCAATCATGCCCCACCACACATTTCCATCTTTCATTCAGAGGAGACATGGCCAGTGCCTTCAATTTTTGTTTATACTTGAGAATCCCTACCATCATGCCTAGGGCCTGCCTCAGCACGCTCTTGACCATCTTGATGTCTTTATCCCTATGTAACTTCCACAGCTGAAAATGCATTCGATGTGTGATTTCAACAGCAGCACAGACTGTGGTTGAAAGAATTCTGCTTCCCTGACATCACACCCCCAAATGGACTCACAACCTTCAAAGAAATCAATTATGCTGATGGACTTTGCAACAACCTTGTCACACTATGATACAAGACTGTGTTTATGGGCAAATATCACTGAAGTCTCCTATTTTATCTTTCCTAAGATCTAGCCTCCAAGTCTGTATTTTATCCCAGAGTTTCTCACTGACTGCCTAACACTGTAGTTCATTATATAAAATCCAACTTATTAACTATACACCATTGTATATGCTATCTAATGCTTAACATTTCTTGTTTTTATTCATGCAGCTTTGGTTTTATGTTTTAACAGAGAAAACAAAGAAATGTAAGTTTACAGGCCTGAGGTATACACTGACCAGAAACTCCTCTATTTACCATATATATATATATATATATATATATATATATATATATATATAATCACACACACACACACACACACACACACACACACACACATAGTATATAATGTTCTTTCAGATTCCTATTCACTAACGGTAGCAAGAGTCTACTCACAATAAAGAGTGCATATTTTTTTCTTAAATTTTGCTGCAAAACAGTTATGTTTAAACTTCTTCAGCTTTGTCAAGTGTCAATTGGCACAGAAGCCTCTGCATGCCACCTGTCATCATTAATATCAGCCAGCAGTTTGTTTCACTGTTGGTACTCAACTGTTAATTGGCTAGCAGCTTTAGAGTCACACAGCTCCTGTTTGCTGAGGTGTGATATCACAGCAATCAGGTATCAGACACTTTGCCAAGGACTGCATTGCACAATTAAATGTAACACTAGTTACTAAATCCATTTTCAGACTGAGGAAGCATATGACTCACTCAATCTTTCCTTCTAGGCATAGTATAAAAAATAAAATGTAGACTTTGCACACATGACATTTATGTAGCTTAAAGATGGCAATAGTATTTACAAAATTATTCAAAGACTATCTAAAATCACAAACTTTGCAAACAAATGATATGTATAAACATCAGGCCCAGAAGCTTCACTTTGGGTCACTATATATGTAATCAAATAGATATATGTTCAGCAATGGCGTGATTAAAAACAGTAAGAAAATAGCATAAAATAATATTGAGGAGAGAAGCATCAGCTAGGAAGCTATTGTCCTGACACTGTTATATATTAATGTTTGATGTTCTGTGCCAGTATTAGTAAATGTGTGTGCTCCACAAAGGAATGTGGGTTGGGGTATGTACTTAGCACTATCACACACAGAGTGGGACTACAAATATGGTTGAAAGGGTGCTGGGGTTTGGATGAATAATGCAGTGTGAAAAAGGATCACAAACTACATAAAAATAAACAGCTATACAAGGGGAAATAAATCACACTATTTTCTTCTGCTTCCTGACTAGCATGTTCCTGGCCAACCTGTTTCCGTTAAGGGAGAATCCATCAAGCTTCATGATAACTGGAACATCACATGTCCTCAACATTCTTGAACCTTTTGTCAGACAGTAACAACCATGCCTCATGTCAGAGATACTCCCAAATCTCTAAGTGTCAGAAGCACAAGAACACTTGCCATGAAAAGCACATAAAATCTTGCAGCAGTAGGAAAACCTGCTCCAATAATCCTGACATGCAATAATGCTGATCATTCAAAGGCAATTAACCCTCTGAACAGCTTAGGAAGCTACAGGAAGGCTGCCCATTTATTTATTCTTTAATTTATTCCACATTTAAACGAAGTCTGCAAAATCAGAATATCAGCTATTCAAATATATATTTACAGAAAGTTGAGAAAAAGTGTCATTTATTTATTAATTTTAATGTCTTTTTGTTAAAGTATGCAATATGAACCATAAGCAAATGTCTATTTTCAAGAGAGACATCCAGGAATTTTATTTCCTAAATGATTTGTTCACAGTCAAAAAGTAAACAAGTGAAGGTTATTGGAATCAAACACATGTCTGCAGGATGTCACTTATTTACACCTCACTAGCTGTACTGCTAAAACATTACACCATACCTTTTTGATTATGATGAAATTCAATATCAGAATTAATGTGCTCTTGAGGGTAGGAACATGTCTGAGTGCATATCTGTAGCCAACAAAATGTCATGCAAGACATGGCCAGAAAAAGGAATTTTTGAATGGGCAACAGTCTGTCCAGTAAAGGGGCACCAAATGTCTCAGCTTCAAACACAAAAATGAAATAAAACATCTGAGTTTTCTTATATTGTAAGAGTTCAGAAGATATTCAGTCTGACGAGCCTAATCTGCAAGGGCATGGAATGCATTATCATGGAACTTATAAACAAAGACATTGGCGGACTTCAAACACTGGACCCCACCCAGTTTGGGTTCTTGAAGGGCCGATCTTGTTTCCTCAACCTGATTGACTTCTTTAAATCAGTCTCCAGAGCTGTGGATGAGGGGTAAGGTGGTCCACACAGCCTATCTGGACCTTGCCAAGGCCTTCAACACCATCCCCCACTCTGGAATCATAGATAAACTTATTAAGCTGGGCATAAATCCCTACATCACTCGATGGGTTGCCAAATGGCTTACTGACAAAACCCAGACTGTAAAAGTAGCCAACTCCAAATCCAGCTCCAGACAAGTGACAAATGGAGTACCTCAGGGTTCAGTCCTGGGAACGCTCTTGTTTGGCATCTACTTCTCTGAAGTACAGGTCAACACTAAGGGACTCTGGCTAACAAAGTTCACAGATTACTGCACTCTGGGAGCCATTATTGAATCCCCAAATGATGTGGATATTCTGAAAAAGGGACTTACAGAAACAGATGCTTGGTACCAGAGCCATGGGCCCAAGCTTAATGCCTAGAAATGTATAGTTATCCTCTTTGGGAAAAACCATGTACCCATGAATTACCACATAGGTGGCAGTACACTAAACACCGAAAGTGTGATGAGAGACTTAGCGACACAGGTGGACAGTGGTCTCACCTTCGATAATCACATCACCTCAACAGTCAGGAAATCCTTCTATGTGGCACACCTCATTACTAAGGGCTTTTCATCCAGAAAAAAAGAGGTCATTGTCTCACTGTACTCATCCCTCATTAGACCCATTATAGAGTACAATGCCCCGATTGGTATGTACCTCACAAGACATTTGCAACAGCTGGAAAGGTCACAGAAATACCTCACTAAAAGAATCACAGGCCTAAAGCAGATGCCTTATGCTGACCATCTAAAAAAACTCCAGGTATACTCTGTGGCATATCGTCTACTCAGAGGTGATCTCTGCTTAACATACAAGGCCATGTCAAACTCTGAGCTGTTGGACATGCTCCACTTAAAGAAATCCCAATCCCTCAGAGCCACACGCTCCAGGGATCTAAACCTTATCATCACAACGAACAAAACATGCTGGAGGGATAGGTTCCTGACCCAGAGACTCCCCATACTCTGGAACAGACTGCCCATGCATGTCAAGCAGAGTGCCTCCTTGGCCCCCTTCAAAAGGAACCTTGACGTTTGGACAGGAAATAGGAAATTCACCCTGGGGATCATGTCAATCGCCCTGCTAGACAGGGGTCCAGGGAAGTAAATATTGTGGGAAGAAATATCTAGGGAATTGTTATGGCTAGGCTTGTATAGGCCCTAGGGCCCATATCCTAGTACCAACCTATGAACCTATATATGTATGTTTGTTATATTACTAGCGTAAAGGCTTTAAAATGCAATCATTTTTATGTACATGCCTTTATTTATTTATTTGGCATTTGTTTACCAGGAAAGTTTGACTGGGTCATGAGGTACCCATTTTCAGCAGAGGCCCGGGTACAAAACAGAATGAAAAACTAGAAAGACATAATTAAATCACAACATTCAAGCACAAATATGAAAACAACACATTAGTTTGTCAGAATGAGAACAAAGTTATAACATTCAAGCACAAAATTTGAAAAACTACACATTAGTCATAATAAAAATTCAACAGAGATAATAAAGTCATAGTGTTCAAGCATAAACTATATATGGAAAGCCTGATAATAGGAGGATGCAGTATTATTTACATAACAGATGATTATCATAACAATTATTAATATTCTAGAGGTCATGAAATAAGGTAACAGATTACACTGGTGAAGGCGTGGGATAGTACAAGTAGAGAACGGTAGGATGTGATAAAGGGAATAGTAGTAATGGATGTGGAAAAGGTGAGTGTAACCTCAGGGGAGTATGTGTAGAGAAAGGGGGGTAGGGTAAGTTAGTAGTGGAGATAGAGTAGCGGTAGAAAAAGGTATAAGAGTACCTCAGCCTGGTCTCATACAGGAGTACATCCAAGCTTTCTTGAAGTATTCTTTTACAGAGGTTTTGAAGGAGTGCAGGTTAGAAGCACCTTTGATAATTAAAGGAAGGGAGTTCCATACGTTTGCCACCGAGCAGGAGTAAAGGCGCAGGCCTGGGGTTTTGTTAAATTTAGAAGTTGTGAGGAAAGGTTTGTCTTCAGAGCTGAGATGTTTATTTGGAATATAAAAGTTGAATAACTGGCTAAGAGCAGGACAAGCTAATGGGTTGTGGATGATTTTGTATACCATAGTAAGTTGTATGTATTGGAGGTGGAGGGGGAGTTCAAGCCATCTTAGGGAATGTAGGGCTTTACAGTGATGAGTTAGAGGGATTGCGTTTATGGCAAATTTGCCAATTTTGTTACAGCAGCTTTCTAGTTTTTTTCTTAGGGAGGTCTGTAAGTTAGTTAGCATTGGGGCCCAATATAACAATGAGGGCAAGAGGAAAGTTCTGGCCAGGGTAATTTTGGTAGCTACTGTGAGGAAGTTTTTATTCCTGTATAGCATGCCTAGTTTTTGGTGTTTCTTTTTTTTTATACTGTTTTCTATGAGTAGGTCAAACTTGAGATCACTGTCAATTGTGACACCTAGTAGTTTGGTATACTGAACCAATGCAGTTTCAGTATTGTTGTCTGAAAAGTTTTGTTGGCGGTATGGGGTTTGTGAGTAAAGAGAAGGAGCTTTTTTGGGGGGGGTTCAGTAGGAGTTCAGCATTGGACAGCCATGTTTCTATGGAAGAGAAAGCTTGTAGTGTTTTGTGTTGTAGGTGAGTTAATGTGTCTGATATGCAGATGATAGTGGAGTCATCTGCATACTGGATTAGAGTGCCTTCATAGGAAGATATGTGTAAGTTATTGATGAAGACATTAAATAGTAATGGGCCAAGGATGGATCCTTGAGGTACACCTGTGTGGTGATGTGATACGGGGTGATAGAGCCTTGCCATTTTACCGCTTACTGCATGTCAGCTAGGCAGCTAGAAAACCACTGACATGAGGAGGAGGAGGATAGACCAATGCGGGAAAGATTTTTAAGGAGTTTGGAATGAGATACCATGTCAAATGCTTCTGACAAATCTAGAAATACTGCAGATGCTAGTTTGCCACTGTCATGGGCTTTATTGACAGAGTCCTTGAAAGATAATAAGGCTGTTGAGGTACTCTATGCAGGTCTAAAGCCATGTTGAGTATGGGAAAGTAGGTCATGTGTAAGATGGTGGAGAAGTTGCAGATGCACAAATTGTTCTAGAATCTTAAACAGGGGGGACAAGATTACAATACGATGAAAAATTGTTATGTCAGTGGAGCTGCCTCCCTTATGTAAAGGGATAATGTGTGATCTTTTCCATAGATTAGGGACATGTGATTCAGTTATAGATCTATTAATTAAGTGCTACTGCCTCTGTGGTAAGCTTTAGGTATTCTGGTGAGAGGTTGTCTGCTGAGGTTGAGCAACGTTTCAGTTTTTGTAGTAGTTTTTTTATATGAGATAAATGGATGGGCTGAAAAGTAAGCTGGGGAGTGTTTGGTTTTCAGTTATGAGTGAGAGGTTGGCTGTGTGTGTAATGTGTGGGGTGTGTACAGGTTAGTATTGGGGGTAATAGTAGAAGTGGTGAGTTGGGGTGAATGAACTGGGTTTACTTTTAGGCTGGATATGGACTCTATAAAGTATGTGTTGAATTTGGTGGCTGTTTGAATGGGTGGTATATTGGGGTATGGACTGGGATTATTATTATTTCCTGGACTGAGTAGTGACATTACAGAGGACCAGAATTTCTTAGGATTGTTTTTGTGGTTGTCTTGAACGTAGGAATTGTATGATTTTTTTATCATGCAATATTTGTCTTGTGTTCAGTTACATGTTTAAAATGGGTGTTCTATGGGTGCTCAATTCCTAAGCACTCGAAAATCACTGTCTTGAAGCCAAGGACTCAATTGCTTGTAGCTCATGAGGGCTGCTGCTCATACTCAAACTTGAATAGGAGTTCAGGCAAACAGCTGTGGGGAAACAGCAGGAGTGGGGTTTAGGATTAGAAAGTGGTAGAGAGATTTTAGCATTAGGGAGCAGAAAGGGAGTCTTAGGTTAAGGCAGCAATGGGGAAATTTAGGTTTATGAAAGGTGGGGTTGGACAATTAGGTTTAGAAAATGATAAGGGACTTTATATTTAGGGAGGGGGTGGCTTAGGGCAAGGGAGCAAAGAGTTGGTTGGAAACTGGGTGGGAATTTTAGGGTTAGAGTTCAGATTCTGGTAGGACTATCTAGTTTGCAGGACAGGGTGTCGGAAGACCTATGTAGAAATGGGAGATCAGGCTAGTGGGAGTTCAAGCACTTGTTTTTTTGAGCAAGTTGCACTGAGCAGGTATTTTGAGAGCTGCAAGCACACAAACACGGGTAAATGGCAGCTATGCTGTTCTACTTCAGGTAAGGGGGGGGGCTAAATCAGGCTGGTGGGGAATTCCAAATCTCCTCACTGCACCCCTGCCTGGGTGAACAAGAGAACAAGCTACTACAAACATAAGAAGGATAAAATAATTTCACCAACCTAAAGTGCCACTGTAAAGTTCATTATTCTTTTCGTCCCCCTGTGTGACTCCGGTTACACTTTGCAATCTCAAAATAATGAAATGTCGAATTTCAGTATCTTGAGACCAAAGTGTCGAAACTGCAGTTGCATGAAACTGCAGTATCCCAAAGCTGGAACTGTCGAACCCACAGTTGTGATGGCACATTAGGTAAGTGTTATTTTTTAAAGGTTTTGGGGTAGGGTTTGTGTGTAGTGGTGTGTTTTCTGTGTTTTGGTGGTTAGTGTGACCTCGGAGTTAGTATATATAAGTAGCGGGGGTGGGGGGGTCGCAGCCACCCACATGGGCAGTGCATGGGAGCTTGCCCCCCCCCCTCCTTCTAGCTAGGGTAGGTGTTTGTGGTTTTTTTTGCGTTTGTGTGTTTTGTTTTAGTTTATTGTAGTGTCAGGAGGTGGGTTGTGTTTGTGCTTGTGTGGTGTAGTGTTTCGTGTTTTTGACTTTCACAGTTGTGCTGTTTTGGGTTTGTAAGGTTTCGGCTTTATAGCCTCAAGATACTGAAATTTGAAATTTCAATATTTCGAGATTATAAAGTAAATCCGTGACTCCCATCACATGACTAGTCTTCTTAGTGGCTAAATCAGTTCTGAGTTACTAATGGTCACGTCACCTTTGTGTCAAAAACACAGTACAGAGTGGAATACACCACTGCTTCCCTTCCTTCATTTTTGTTTTTGAATGACAGCATAAATCTTAGCTATCTTCTATCATGTAAATAGTGCCTACACAGTACTACTGTTTCTGCTGTGCATAGTTTCTTCTGTATTGTTACAGGCTCTGTATGTTGTTTTTCATCCTGTGTCAGATCTAAAAATGTTTTTCTGTGCTCAGTGCTGATTCAAGATTAACAAAGAATGCATAAACTTCAGTGAGCAAACTGCAATAAATAAGTTCTAAAACCAGTTTCATGTGATAAAATCAGAAAGAACATTAATCACCAAAAATATCTATCAAAGACATATTTAGCATTGTCGTCTGTCTGATGAACAACATTTTTGTAGAGAAAATTGAGTGGGAAAGTAATAAACGGCTAACTGCAAGAAGAACTGCTTCAACAAATTCTAAAAATAGTTTTCTATCAAGAAGCAGAACTGTATGCCAAGACCTTTAGATGGAGAAGTCTACAAAATGCAGCAGTACTGTTCAGAATTAGGCATCACCCTTTAAACCATGAGCAACTTTTTTCATGCTGTCAAGTGCTAGTTTCTGTTAATATAATGGTGCAAGGGAACTGCAGGTGTAGATACTTCTCATAATCTGAATTGAATGCATCGGTTAAAAAGAACAGAATTCAACTTGTTTTACAGGTTTTGTTTATTACTGACAGTAGCTTCTTTTACTCCTAGCGTTCCTTTCAAGATGAGAACTGACAGCCTCTCCCGGAATTACTCTTCACTTTCATTCCTAATACCTACCACCAAACAAACGATATTTGCCACTCTCCACTTTGTTTTAACAAGGTCATCTGAAAATACTGAGTGAGACCAGTTACTTAGTGCAGACATCCTCAGTGAACGAGATTTAGATGCTATCTTAATGTCACTGGCATCTTCATCTGCCAAAGTACCATTTTTGTCCCCCAATCTTATCTTTGTCTCATTTAACTTCTATTAGCATCTCCTGTTCTATTATCCTCACTCAAGCTGGGATTTATCTAACCTTCAGAAATAAATGCAAAATGTCTTCTAGGCCATATGCAGAAGGTTGTTATGGATACGTTACTTCATAGAAAAGCAAGACTATCAGAAACAAATCAAGAAGCTCACTATTTGAAGCAACCTGTTTTTTTTTTTTCTGCTGGGAGAAGCACACCCAAGGCCTTTGTATCTTGTACCCTCACATTTAATATAATCATTATGGCTGAGACTGCTACAGCTAATCTGGCAGAAAGGGCAACACCCAAATCACAGGAATATTCTTTGACAAATGTATACTTTGGCCAATGATATTATTTGAGTTCCTGGCTGTCTCGCAACTAGTAATAAATATACTGATGTCTGTCCACATTGCTTACAGTGTTCATATCTATTTTAATAAACAAGACTTCATCCATATAATTACATCTAAAACAGGTGCAAGTTTCTTCCTACAAGCAGAGCTTTAGCTTTTCTCAAATCCTGAACCCCCTCTCTGGCACCAAATCAAAGCATCTTCTTCCTGAGCTACAGACCTTAGGTTTGGTAACTGGTCTGGGAAAGCAGAGGGTTAAGCCAACATCCTGGCAGATGGGTTCAGTGCTAACTTTACCCCCCTCTCACCCCCTACAGGGCTCATCTCTACACCAGAAGAATGCAAAGTTCCTGTAATCACGGCTGCACAGGAAAAAAAACACACTCTCCAAAGCCAAGAACACAGCATCCATGGGACCTGACAATATCCCAGGCTGCTTTCTACACGAACTACAGAATGAACTGGCACCCTACCCAAGTACCATTTTCAGTCATAACCTCACCTCAGGCTTTGTGCCCACTGAATGGCGCACAGCAATGGTTATCCCACTCCACAAAGGGGGAGTCACTACGGACCACGGGAACTACCACCCCATTAGCCTGACGAGCCTGGTCTGCAAGGCCATGTAACGTATCATCATGGAACTCATAAACAAAGACATTGGTAATCTCCAAATTCTGGACCCTACCCAGTTCAGATCTGTAAAAGGCAGATCATGTCTCCTAAACCTGATTGACTTCTTTGAAGCAGTCACCAAAGCCATATATGAGGGTAAGGTGGTTCACACAGCTTATCTAGATCTCGCCAAGGCTTTCAACACCGTCCCCCACTCTGGAATTATAGATAAGCTCACTAAACTAGGCATAAATCCCTATGTCACAAGATGGGTTGCCAACTGGTTATTGGACAGAACCCACACTGTGAAAGTAGCAGACTCCAAATCCGACTTCAGACCAGTGACAAGTGGACTACCACAGGGTTCAGTCCTGGGTCCTCTCCTGTTTGGTATCTACTTCTCTGAAGTACACGCTAACACAGGAGGTCTTTGGCTAACAAAGTTTGCAGATGACTGCAAACTAGGAGCCATAATCAAAACTCCTAACTATGTGGACATACTACAAAAGGGCCTCACTGAGAGAGAAGCCTGGTATCAAAGTCATGGCCTGAAGCTCAATACCAAAAAGTGTATTGTCATCCCCTTTGGTAAAAACTCTGTACCCATGAATTACCACATAACTGGTAGTCTACTTAACGCTGAAAATGTGATGAGACCTTGGGACACAGGTGGACAGTAGTCTCTCCTTTGATAATCACATCACCACAGTGGTCAGGAAATCCTTCTACGTGGCTCACTTCATCACAAAAGGATTCTCATCCAGAAAAAAAGAGGTCATTGTTCCCCTCTACTCATCACTCATTAGACCCATTATAGAGTACAACGCTCCTTTTGGTATGTACCTCACAAGACATCTACAACAACTGGAAAGGCCACAGAAATACCTCACAAAGAGGATTACTGGCCTCAAACAGATGCCCTACACAGACCGTCTCAAAAAACTCCAGCTTTACTCCGTCGCATATCGCCTACTCAGAGGCGATCTCTGCCTAACATACAAAGCTATGTCAAACCCAGAGCTGTTGGACATGCTCCACTTAAAGAAATCCCAATCCCTCTGAGCTACACGCTCTAGGGACCTAAACCTTATCACCACAATAAACAGAACATGCTGGAGGGATAGATTCCTGTCCCAGAGACTTCCCATACTCTGGAACAGACTACCTATCTATGTCAAACAGAGCTCCTCATTAGCACTCTTCAAGAAAAATCTTGATGATTGGAAGATAGGAAATTCATCCCGTGGATCACTTCTGTGGCTCTGCTCGACAGGGGCACAGAAAAATAATTTTCTTGGGTGGCGAAAGCCAGGGTACATTTTTGGCTAGGCTTATATAGGCCCTAGGGCCAATAGCTTAGTATCCTCCTATGAATCTATGAAAAGGACTTAACATCCATATGACAGCACTACTTCTTGGCTAGACAGTAGGGAATGGGGGGGGGGGTCAGTGTATCAGTAATGCCTAGTGAAGGATAGATGTTATCACAGTGTAGCTTATGAATCAGGGTAGGATGGTTCTCAGTAATATGGTACCACAACATAAGTTGTTCTAATGACAAAAGAAATAGGATGTGATATGCCAGATGCTGGAGGATCTTTGTTCTAAATGAGTACACCTGCCCCTTCAAAAGGGACACTAAACACTTACTCAAAGTAAGGTTAAATTCTCTGGAAAGAGAATTCCCATCTCTGAGGGTGGGAAATACAAGACATTCTCGCTTTATATGCTGGTATGATCGGCAGTGGCTGGTGGCAGGAAAGGGGGAGATTTGTTAAGGATGAAGAATAAGCAGAGTTAAAGAAGCCAGTGACTTCAGTGCTTCTAGGAGAGAGCATGAAAAATAAATAAGTAAACAAATAAAACTCCAAGCCTCACCTATCAGGTAGCATTAGACTTGCAATGACAAACTGCATATGCTCTCACTACCCCCCCAACCCCCCCAATAAAAACACATGCATCCTTCTATAGTGCTTATTGTTAGTTCAAAACACAATGCCATATCTCATATCTGGGAGAACAGCTATGCAAAAGGTCTGACTTAATCCATAGAAAGCCTGATTGATTCTCCAAGGTCACAACCAAGTTTAAGTGACATTATAACAACAGAGCAAACTGCAATACACATTGTGTCAGTAACCAGAATCTCCATTCCTTTTTTTCTACTTGCTTTTCCTCTCCACACCTGCCAGCTATCAGCACTTCCCAAAGTCTTCAGGCTATCTTTCCTTCCATCACAATGGCCTCTCTGATTGCTGGTGTGAGGTGAGAGCCAGCCGGGGGGTGGGGCTTCATACAGGCAGCCATAGAGGATGTTTATCAGACCTTTGCTTTTATCTTCCTTCTACAAATCCACAAATCATGGTGCTCGTAATTCCAATAGCTTGACGGTCTGCTATTACCACACCCACCACAGCTTCTTGCATTTAATGAAGCATTCTAACTGTGCACAGGCAGAGGAACTATCATGAAACCCCACCCCTTAACAATATGCCACTACTGATGCACAGCTGAGGATATTTTTATTAGGTACCTTAAACCCACATCTTGTGGCCAGTGTGTATTTGAGGGACTTGTTATGGCTTCCCCCGATGCACTAATACATGCACCCCATGAAGGCAGTAATGAATGGCTTGGCAGTGCCATGACCATACCGCCAGTCAAACTGCACTGCTTGCATGTACCAATCCACTGATATCTGCTGGCAATGCAGCAGACTGAACCACCTCTCTCTCCACCTCCCCAGCTGGATGAGGGGGGCATCACAACTATCTTCCTGTTTGGCTTCTTCAGTGTCCCTAGACCACTACTTAATCTCCACTGCTTTATGCCTCCATGTCATGGAGCCAACGGAATTTCAGTTTTATACTTCTGCTGATTATTTTTATTGTTTTTCATAAAAACCCTGTATTATTGTTACATGTCTTGCACTTTAGTAAAGTTTCAGAACCGAACTGTTTCAATTGCTGCTTTAGCACTTAATTACATTGTGTCTGCTAGTTTTACAGGATAGTAGTATCTGGACTGTGTGGTTTCCCTGCACTTGAGCTCTAAGATCAGCATTTTACATTAGGAGGGTTTTTTGACTGCACTCTTGTAGCACAAGTGTGCTGTAGCAAACCTATCTGAGTTGGGAGATGCTGGCTGAAAGACTATTGTGTGTTTTTCTGACTGGTCTGTAGGCCTTACTGCTGTAAATTTTGTTTTTCTGACTCTATATAAGCCAAGTGTTTGCACTAGGCTGCTGTCTGCTCAGTGGCAGTAAGCAGTGTCCTGTATAAATGCAAACGTTAAGTTAAAATTTCCCTTAGAATAACTGTCTGCAACAATCTCCAGTCCCACTGCTGCACTAGAAGCATCTAAGTTGCGTGCAGAGCAGCATCACCTTGTTGAATAGCTAAAGTTCACACAGAGAATAGCACCCATTCTTTGTCCATGTGCTATCATCTCAGTCTGGTTAAATCTCCCCACTCTTCTCCCTGGTTAAACCCATAGTAAAAAAAAAAATAAAATAAAATAAAATAAAAAAAATGACACTATGGATAGGCACTTTCCTACTATCTCTGTGGCAAGCCTTGTGGGCATGGGCATCCTGAGGCAATGCAGCAATTGTCTCATGTATACTGGCAACCACTTAATCCTGAAACAAACAGTATGTGAGAGATGTAGTTTCAATATGAAAACTGAGACATGACTCATATACTAACAAACAGGTTCATAGGTGTTTACTAGGCTAATGACCACAAAGGCCTTTTTAAGCCTACCCATGCATCCCAAATGTCTGACAAGTTCTGGTACCCTTGATAAGTGTCAGCAGGGGCTTGGGAGATGAACCATTTATGGGTTGCCTGTGTCCATTACAGGCATAGGTGCCAAGCCAGGGATGAATTTACTATTCCCCATCCAACTGCACAAGTTACACTTTAACTGGGTTAGGGAGGGACTCTGCTTCACATGGAATGGGAGCTTGTTCCAGAAACAGGGTAGTATCTGGGATACATACCTATCTCTCCAGCAGATCCTAGTTAAATCACAGGCAAGGTTTAAGTCTTTAGAATGGGTAATTCTGATGCGGTTTGTTTTTCTGATATGCAGAAGGTCCATCAGAGTGGGGTCTGACAATGCCCTGTATGCCAGGCATAGATCTCCCCTCAAAAGCTGGTAGGAGGCAGAATACAGGGATAGGGCCTTGAGGCAGTCTGCATAGGACATTTTACTTACATCCTGTATTCTTTTAGTAAGGAACCTTTGTGAATGTTCCAATTGTTGGACATGCCTGGTTAGGTACATACCAAAGGGGGTATTGTACTCGATAGGTCTGATGAATGCTGAATACAGTGGAACAACGAGTTCCTTGGACTTATGCCATACCTTTGTTTATAAGTTGCACAACATAAAATGATTTTCTCACCACTGTAGACATGTGATGGTCAAAGGCTAGATTACTATCATTTGTGTGGTTTTACGTGCTGGGCAGCACTGGTTAAGCTAGGGTATAACTATTTCCGGCTCCACAAAGTCTACTCTTCAATTTTTCCCTTGGAACTAGACAAACTTTCAACTTAAGCACTCAAACCATTCACATCTCATCCCAGCACTTGCTCAAAACTCATAGCAAGCACTAATAAACCTTAGCACTAGACCCCCCTATACTGTAGAAAAGGACAAGGCTCTCTATTCGACCCAATCAGTAAACAGTTCACTGTACCTATCCAGGCATGTCCAAAGGGCAGTTTCAGGTGTAATCTCTGGGTCCAACTGGTGAATCTTGGCATTTTGAGGCAATGTTACAATTGCCTCATGTACACAGACAAACCTCTCTCCTTCCACCAAACACTAACACATGCAAGAGATGCAATTATACAGCCAAACTGAAGGCTAAGCTCTCTCAACCCAAGACTAGACCAGGCAGTCAAGAGGAGAAGGGAATTACTTGCATCACACCACCAGTCTCACATAGACCTATGAAACCAGCACCGGCAAAAAACACACACAAATACATGAAAACATATTCGGAGGCTCTAAATAAAAATCTGCAAAAGCAACAGAGACCTCCAAAGCAGACATCCAAGCAACCTCCACCCCCAACACAAACCATGAAACACATACTTCACAAAACCAGTGTGCCACACAATCACAGCCCGTAAGGCAAAATAACATACCCATCACACTAGTAATAGGTGATGCTATAGTTGGGCACACTGACGTCCCACTCACTAGGCTGAACAAGGAGAAGGTTACTGTTAGCTGCCTGTCGGGTGCCAGGATCCGCCACATAACACAAGCACTCAGGTCACTCCAGAACAACTACAAATATGACTCTGTCATTGTCCATGTTGGTGTGAATGACCTGAGCCGTACCTCCCTGGACTACATGAAAAGAGACATGGAAGAGCTCTCTGATCACGTAGCCCAGGTCTGTATGACCCTGACCCGGAGTAGCATCCTGCCCTCACCAAGCATGATACCACAGTATAGAGAAAAAATTATCAATTTTAACAATTGGCTAAGCTTCTGGTGTCATTCAAAGGGGATCCAATGTCTGTCAGCCTGGGATGACATGCTTGACAAGCCATGCTGCTTCGCTAGAGACGGCTTGCACCTGTCACCCTTAGGCTTTCAAATACTGGCCAAGGCTCTTGCCACTGCCATAGTGCCTTTTTTAGGCAAGGCTCAAAAGACAAACCCACCGCCGCAAACAGCACAAGTAAAAAAAAACTGAGGGTAATGTTACTCAATGCCAGAAGTCTAAACCTCAAAATGCATGCACTCGAGGCACTCCTCAGTATGGAGAAAATCGATATATGTGCAGTAACAGAAAACTGGTTTAAGGCTCCAGAGAGCACCCCAGCTCATACCATACATTTCGGCCACAAAACCCGGACTGAAATACAGATGCTACAGATCACCCACCATATCCCAGGACCCCCACTTCACATTCCTGGAAACATAAAGGTCCTACCAAACGCCCTGATATTGGGTGATTTCAATTACCCAAACAGTAACTGGGAGAACTACTCAAGTACAAACTCCCTTGCCCAACATTTCCTAGAATTTATAAACTCAAACGCCCTGGATCAACTGGTCAACACCCCCACCAGAGGTGCCAACATATTGGACCTGGTCATCACCAACATGGGTGAATGGTATTCCACACCAGAGGTCAACCCCTCACTGGTTAGATCTGACCATAAACTAATCACTCTGAATATCCACATTCCGCCACCACCCCCGGTCAAAGAAACCACCGCGAAAAACTTTTCAAAAGCAAACTTCACGTTACTTAAGACCAAGGTGGGAAGTTTCAAAGGCCCCATGCTAAAGGATAACGCTGTCCAAGCTGCAAAATCCTTTACTAATGCACATTACGGGCACCTACAAGAATGCATGCATCGTGCTATCCCAAACAAAACCAAGACTCACTCCTCCAAGAAAAGGAAACCAGTCTGGTGGACCCCTGCCATAAACAAGCTATACAACAGAAAAAGGAATCTAGTACAGAAGAGAGTAAAATCCCAAGAAGGGAAGACATTCCTGATCAGTATCAGCAAGAAACTACGTTCCCTCAAAAAATAATCCAAGGCTAGCTTCAAAAGAAAAATTGCCATGGACTCCAAAGATAACCACAAGGCATTCTTTAGCTATGTCAAGAATCTAAGCGGCAATTCTCAGATCTGCTCGGAGTTGGTGCAGAATGGCACAAAATACACTGAACCGACCGATATAGCCAACATCCTGGCAGACAGGTTCAGCGCAAACTTCACCCCACTCTCACCCCCAAAAGGGCCCATAACTATACCAGAAGAACGTAGTGCCCCTGAAATCACAGACATTCAGGTTAAAACATCCCTCTCCAAAGCCAAAAACACAGCATCAATGGGACCGGATGGTGTCCCAGACTGCTTCCTACATGAGCTCAAAAATGAACTAACCCCTCACCTAAATACACTGTTTAAACTCAGCCTCTCTACAGGCTACATGCCTATAGAGTGGTGCACAGCAATGGTTATTCCGCTCCACAAAGGTGGAGCCACAACGGACCCCTGGAACTATCGCCCTATAAGCCTGACTAGCTTGGTCTGCAAAGCTATGGAGCACATCATCATGGATCTCATTAACAGAGACATTGGAAACCTCCAAACACTGGACCCTACCCAGTTCGGCTTTGTTAAGGGCAGATCATGCCTCCTAAACCTGGTGGACTTCTTTGAGACAGTTAACCAAGGCTATAGATGAGGGGAAGGTGGTCCACACAGCCTATCTAGACCTCGCAAAGGCCTTCGACACCATTCCCCACTCAGGTATTATAGACAAGCTCACCAGCCTGAATATAAACCCTTACGTCATGAGATGGGTTGCCAACTGGCTCACAGACAGAACCCACATGGTAAGAGTTGCAGGCACAGCCGGCTTTAGGCACCAGCGAACCCTGCTTGCTGGGGGCCCCCTGTTCCTGAGGGGCCCCCAACCACAGCAAGTTATCTTATCTTGATATTTTGTAATATGTCTGTTAAACTAACAAAAGCTAGTACATCAATCTTGTATAATTAATAAACCAGGTGTGTAATAATGGTTATTTATATCACCTTTAAAATTCAAACATATCTTTGCTTATAGTAACAGTGTTTTATCAAGCAAGAGCCTACACAATTCCATTAAACATTTTTTACCATTAACATAGTGCCCATGGCTTAGTTAAACCCTGCTGGTGGACATTCTCTACACTAAAACTAAAAACATAGCCAGCTTTAAGTACCTGCAATACCTGTGGCTGCAAGGGTGGGCCCCCTACATAATCCTTTACTGTGTGGCGGCCCCACAAAAGCTGCTGCTGGTTGGGGAAAATGAGGAGAAAATGTATTAATTTCATGATTATTCTGTTTAACCTGAACAGGGCTGTGATATGACCCTGTTAGGATAAAGCTGATAATGAACCAGGGTCCATGCATACCTTAGATTTTAAGAAGAGCTAATACTTCTCATCTTCAGGGATGGCTTTCTCTTTTAGGGAGTTTTATAAATACTTGCAGAATACCAAAAACTGTAACTCTCAACTTCTTTACTGAAGAATTCAGCGCAATACCAATAATAGCAGAATAAAGGCTCACAATCAGGAACACACATTAAATATTACTCTGATTCAATGCAAAATTATAGAATAACACCTTTTGTATCAAGTGTTTTTTTTTTTTTTTTGGACATTAAGTATAAAACTCTAATGTCTGGATTTATTGACTGTCTGTAATCCCGAATGATTTGCAAGCAAATCAAACTTGTTAGAAAAGACAGAACAAAATTATGTGCAAAATCAGGGAAGGTCTGTGAAATCAGGGACAGTGACAGGTTTTCATTACTCCTCAATGAGGTAAGTAAAAGTGACCCATCCCTGCTGCTGTTTGATGACTGCTTAACAGCAGTCACTGATCTGGTGTGCTGGTACCAGTGTTGCACAATGTATTACTGAAATAAGTACAAAACTAGTATTGCTATGGCTTTTGCTTGTGTGTGTGTGTGTGTGTGTGTGTGTGTGTGTGTGTGTGTGTGTGTGTTTGTAAAAAATGTTAGAGTTTTATCTGTGCACACACGTAACGCCAGGACACAGAAATTATTATTCTGAGTGTCAGTAAAAACTGTAGCTAACAAGAAATTATATTTCAAAAGTTAAGTCATAAAATGTATCTCAGAACATTCAGACACTTCGATCTTCTAAGACTCTGGGGTATCCCTACTCCCCAGACTGTGTAAATGGATACAGAGGGCTCTCTTAATCATCCTTGATTGTATGGGGGCCCCACAAACACTGTTGTTTGAGGAAAAATGAGAAGAAAAAAATATATATACATTTTCTGATTATGCTCTTTAACCTGAACAGGGCTGTGATATGACCCTGTTAGGATAAAGCTGATAATGGCCTCTCCTCTCAACTGCACCCATTCTAAAACCAGCCCCATTCAGATGTGTGTGTACAGAAAGCTGCTGTAGGTTATATGGGGGGACTGTGGTCTTATTCCTCACAGTCAAATCATAGAGGTGTGCACATGAGGTCATTAAAGCTTGTGTTTGGGCTGAGGACAGTGTGGTCATTGTTTCTTTTACTTTTCTCACATACCTCAGAGGTGTACAAAGAAGATTACTACAGCTTGTGTAGGAAAAACAAAGTAGAATATGTTACTGTAATCATTATTTTTCACTTTCCTCACAATCACACTTAAGACACAAATACAGGTGGCTGCTTTTGACAGTATGGGTTGAGGAGTGAGGAGATGTACTATGTATATGTATATCAGCAGTCCCTTCAAATACATGACTGTGGCAATTTGAACCTCTGCCTTCATCCCAATCTAACACCAGACAAATCCATAAACAGTCTTTTGGAAGGGTCTGGGAGGCAGGCAGTTCCCAGATAGGACCTGTGTATCCAGACAACAAAGGTTTGTTAGTTTATTGTGAGCTACCGTTTTGTCATCTTTGAACATTAAGCCTTGGGTGTAACTTATGTCTTCCTTGAAAGAAAAAATAAAGAAATTATTTTGTTATTTCCTAAATGGTTATTACGGTAGTGTTTTTGGTCAGGAAATGTATGTTGAAAGGATGCAATGAAAACTAAAGCTGAACAGCAGCACAATTTCTTTACTTAATCATAATTAATTAAACAATTTCTGTTCAAGCCATTATTGGATGAAAAGGTGTGTAAAAAGTAAAATACTTTAAAATGCACTTCAGAGCATGTATAAAGTTATAGCTTCTTGAAAAAGCTGAAAAGTAAGGCAAAATGTGAGAAAAGGAAGAAAAAAAGTAAGGTGCAAGGTATGGGGAGCCCAAGATGGGAAGGGGGATGGGGAAGACTGGAGGCTATTGTGTGTATGGGGGAGGTCTGAAACAGTAGGCCTGGGGCACCATTTCACCTAAGTCCAGACCTGTACATAGAGTTGCTGCAATATGTCATTGCTGCAACTAAATGTCAGTAACTGTAAATGTCCCTGTTTTGTGAGATGGACCAACACAGTGTAGTACACAAGTCTTGTAATGTAAGAATATTTTAGCTAAAGCTCAGCCTGTGCATACTACTCCTAAAAGTGTGCAGCATGAACTAAAATGTTGCTTAGGAAGGGTCACCATGACAGGGAGATACGTAGACTGGAAGGGCCTGGGGGCCCCCAGCTTGACATCTGCTGGGGGCCCCCAAAATTCTAACACCGGCCCTGGTTGCAGGAGCTAGGTCTGACTCTAAACTGGTTACAAGGGGCATTCCCCAGGGCTCAGTCTTAGGACCCCTCCTGTTCGGCATATACTTCTCAGAGGTACAGGCAAGCACAGGAGGACTATGGCTGACCAAGTTCTCATCCAGAGAGGATGCCTATGTTTTTTTACCTTGGCGAAAGCGCTTAGTTGTTCTTGTCTGAGCAATAAACTTATTGTGACTGGTTACGGTTTAGGTATCCATGTTTTTCAAGTTTTGTTTTTGGGGTAAATGACCTGAATTTGATAAGATTCCAATCTACATTAGGCAGAGCTCCTCACTAACCCTCTTCAAGAAAATCCTTGACGAGTAGATGGGAAACAGAAAGTTTATCCCAGGGATCACTTCAATGGCTCTGCTGGACAGAGGCACAGAGAACTAATCTAAGGGGGCGGCGAAAGCCAACACATTCCAGTTAGGCTTATAAATGCCTTCGGGCAGATAGCCTAGTACCTACCTATGAACCTATGTGTGCCATTAACTCCCTGACTACTGGATCAACTCTAAGAGGTGTGTTGTCAATATGACAGTTACTATGGATGGAAGACTATTATGCATTTCTTGGCATTTTGTTTTAGTCCATGGCTCTGACAACAGTTATTTGTCTGTGTCAACCCCTCCTGGAGAACATTTATGTCCGTGTGAGATTCAATGACAGCTCCTACTTACTGCGGCACTAGAAAACTGAAAGGGTCTTGTCAATGGGTCTGAAAGGCAGTTCCTGTGCTCTCAGGTGATTTGTCCATCACACTGACATACAGACGGGGAGGAGATCTAAGTGCTGGTAGATCACCAGAGGTATAGTAGCATGGCACTACTGCCCATATGCCAATAAAGCACTGTGTTTGATGAACACTGAAAGTTACAGGACGGAAACCCATGACTACAGAGTATCTTCTGGTCTGATGAAATACTGATGCTCACAAATGATATCTTAGAAATTGTGGGGTGGGGGTGAAAACCAAATGTTGGCATTTGTTTTAAGTGCAGCCAGAACAATTTTCTAAGATGCTACTACAACCTTCCAGTCTTGCTACCCCTAACCAGGTGTAATTGTTCTCTTCCTGTCCTCAACAATGGCACAGTCATTTATTTCGTTTTTAACTGGTTATGAGGGTTGGCCTGAATTCTTTTCCATCACAACCCTGACCAGAGTCACAGAAATTGCAAATAATAATTTAGAACACATCCCTTTTACAATCAGGCATTCAAAGAACATTTACAAGAGATGTTTATTCCTGTACAATAGCATTCAAACAACGTTATTTGCTCTTGTACACTTATTTATTTAGAATAGTACAATACAAATGTACTCATAAACAGCTTAAAACTGCTTGGCTATTCCCTAGAGCCATATGTTATTAACAACTATAGTCAGTATTCAATTATATGCTTACCTGGAACTAAAAAAAAAAATGATAGAAGTTTCAGGCAATATCTGTAGTGATGTATGTCCCACAGCCAAAGCAAGAGGTCCGCTATCAATAATGATATCGCATTTAATCAACAGGAGATTATTCAAAATCAAAACATTGAAAACCTTGGGAATTTACCACTCGAAACAGTGACACTCTCAAGGTCTCATAACACAAATTTTGCTTTCTCAAGTAAGGCAAGCCCCCTATACCCCCGACATAAGAGCAGGCCCCCATACTCCCAAACTATATAATTCTCAAATCACACAAACTTAAGAGGAGGAGGAGAACATTAACGTTATACACGAATGCTACACACTTGTTCTCATTCTTCTCCGAGTCTATGCACCATGAAACAACACTGACAATCCTTTAGGTTTGAGGTTTTAAGTGTTGACCTATTATCTGGTAACAAGCAGAACACCTTGGTTCAGTTTGGCAGGCATTATCATCAATTATTACCAATCGAATGATTTTAAGGACATACAAATCTACTCAGCTACTTGGTGTAACCAAATTCAGTCAACAAATAAAAGTTACACTTAGCATAACAACACGATTATTAGACCCAATTCCGTCATCTTCAACTTCTAGGACTTGTACCACAGATTCAAGCTAATTCACCACAGGAAAAGCTTTCCTCTGCCTCCTCTTCTCAGTTCTCTGCTCTCTTCAGATTTTTGAGTATACAGTTTCAAGGCTAAATGCTGCCTGACTAAGCACTTTCTGAAATATTCCTCCCCTATACTTCACTCCTTGAAATAGGAATGGGGAACGAGAAGTCAGTGTTGAAGAGGATGGACTCAGAGCATCTAGACTGATAGTTATGGCAAGTTCACAACATTCATACCTACGATGACTTGGTCTATCTTCTTCAACCTCTACGACAAAGACCCCAGCACAACTTCTTAGGTGAACTATGCTACAATCTCACATTATATGGTGACCTCAGAGGAAGCCCTTTCTACTAGAGATCACTCTCAGCTTGTAGTGACTTGCGAAAGTATGCAGGGAATATCAAGTTGTACTGCATAGGTGTCATCCAATGATGCAATGGCATAAAAACACATGTAACAGGACTGGTCCAGGGTAATGACGCATAATGAGCTTCTGAAAGAAGCTGTTGAGCTTTATCATAGTTCTCAGGACAGCACTTAATACACTGAATGAGCCATCTTGCCAATGTAATCTTCAAAACTGCACACCCTTATCTATGTTGGCCATATGAATCAAAAAATTGATTAGCGCTTCTAACTGTCTTTGCTCTGTAAAGATAAAACCTTAGCTGGAGGTGAATATCCAAACAATGAAGCAAGAACTCCTTTTATTTAAATAATTGGTCAAAAAAGACTGGGAATTTTACTTTCAAGTTTATTTTGTGGATACTTTGGGCAACAACTGCCACATTGGTACATAACACTACATTTTCTTTGTGAAAGATCACATAGGGAGGTTCAATACAAAATACATAAAGTTCAGAAATTCATCTGGCTGATGTGACCATCAGTAAGAAAATCATTTTCCAAAAAAAAAGCACTTTAACTTCACTGAGGAGACAGGTTCCGACTTGGATAGGATCAACATTTCTAGCATGAAGTTCAAATCCCAAGGAGGAACAGGGCTTTTTAGGTTCACAGGCAGTTATTAGGCAAGTGGTCTAGATCATCACTTAGGAGTCTAACTCAGTTTCCCAATTCTCCTAATGCAATGTCTAGTTAAGTGACTCTCTCAGCGTCACAGACTAGGCAAATGGAGGCTGAAGGAATCAAACCCTGGACTACTGGAAGCAGCCTGATAACAGTTTAGTGTTAACGATATGCACTAACTGCCAGACAGGCATTCCCTACAAAAACTCTGAAGTGAACCAGGGATTTTTAGATCAAATACACTCCCAACTTGGCTATTTGACTTACTCAAAAGGCTGAAAAAACAAAACCCATGAACAAAGCAAGGGGCTTGTAACTGACATAGAGCCATACCCCTCTGTGATAAACTGCCTCTTCAAAGGAGGCCCAACAATAAAAATGTCTCAGAGGAAGGCCTTGCACATCTTTTATGTAGCCAACCAGTTACTGTGGAGACCTCAATAACACGGGATATAGCTAAAGATGATCTTTGATATAGTAGCAAATCAAACTGTAATAAAAAAAAAATTGGAAAAAATAATCCAATACTGCTGGGACAGGGGATGCAAACTAATCCAGGCCTTGAAAGGAAGGCCACATTGGAACTCTATACTACATACTAAAATATTTTCCTCTCTTGGATCTCTGGGCAAAGGTCAGAATTTAGATAAACCTTGATTTGTATAAAATAGGATTCCTAGCTTTCGGGTGGCCACGGTGGTGCAGTGGTTAGCATTGCCACCTCACAGCAAAAGGTTTTCCGGTTCGAATCTCGGCTGGGGTACCTTGTGTGTGGAGTCTGCATGTCCTCCCTGTGGTTGCGCGGGTTTCCTCTGGGTGCTCCGATTCCCTCCCACATCCCAAAAACATGCAGTAGATGGACTGGATACTCTAAATTGGCCCTAGGTGTGAGTTTGCGCGTGTGTGTTCCTTCTGTGGAAGATTGGGCACCGGGACTGGTACCTCGACACTGTAAAACTCCACTGCCAATCATGAGCGGACAGATGATCCGCTGTGGCGACCCCTAACCGGGAAAAAGAAGAAGGAGAAGGATTCCTAGCTTTTACTTGAAGTTGAAAAACAGGTGGTTAACTTCAGGTAGTGAAAGTGTTGGTGAAGCTTGCTGGACTGATGATGCAGAAGGGTTCTGGAGGACCTAAGAAACATGCGCTTCTCCAGAAGATTAACTCACAACAATGGGAATCAAACTTGTTGTGTCTAGAAAGGACAAGAGATTACCCTGGGTATGTTGATCTTCACTTTCTGAATGAACTTTGGGATGAGGGGAAATGTGTAAAGGAGTCTCGAGTACCAGTTTTGGAATAGTGTATGCCTAGAGCACTGTCTCCACAGGGAGATTAGAGAAAAGAATTTGCTGCACTTGTAACTGGTCAGGTATGTGAAAAGGTAACAGCAAGACCTCCCCCAGATAAGGAAATGCTTCTACACTACTTTTAGGCATAGTGACCACTTGTGTGTTATCAGAAGGCAACAGCTATGCCTGGCAATGAGATAATTGTCTTAACTCAGCACATGGGTAGCTTTGATAAAATGATTCAGCAACACAGCCCATTCCCATACCTGCATGACCTCTCAGCAAAGTATGTAAAGAACAAACTTCTCCCTGCTTGTTTATATGCCAGCCTACAGCCATGCTTTCATTGTGAATGGCTACTGCACCTTGCATAAAAGAATCCTGGTAGACTTGCAAGGTGAGAAGTACTGTCCAACAAGACACTAATACAAAGTTAAAGTTCCAAAGAGGAATTGGCTTCTATTTGTGACCATCCATGTTGAACCTTCCTGCCCTGACAGTGCCACCCCACTCCGAACTAAAGTTTATTCAGAAAGTGGTCAACAAATCAAAGGTAATTCTCATGATCATTACAGACAAGAGGCAAAGAGATGAAAGGGACTGTCGAGACAAAGGTTTGGTGTGAGCACCCACCTACACAGGTAAGACTCAGAAGCCTTGGTTATTCTGATCTGAGAGGTCATGAGGTCTCAGATTTTGAAGCACTAGGTTCTGATGGCCATTACATTAAATCTTTCATGAGGTACCAAATGTATATTAGATGCCACCAGTCCCTTAAACTTTGAGATGGAGTTGTGCTGGAAATACCATTTACTGAGGAATAAGGTCAACTGTTCTTTGAAAGGAGAAAATTCTCTCCTGAGAAAGACTGATTGTAAATCCTGGTGTCCATCACATGCGACCTAGGAAATTGTCTTCAATGACTACAGCTGTGATTTTACAATATTCACCATTATACCCATGGACTTGAAACATGTGAAGTAAAGTAGCCCATGTTTTCAGTAGATTGTCTAATGCAATGAGGCTAGCAAGCAGTCATCCAAGTAAGAAAGCACACTTGTGTCACACTTACCATAACTGTAGATGTTCGAGTAGTTCAGTGTTGAGTACTGATTCTTGGATCTTCCTGCTATGCAGAAGCTCATAACCAGCTCAATTTCCAAAATCGTTACATCATCCCTAGCTGATTGACATCTGAGGACCGACGTCTGGAAATCGGGGTATAAGGTGGTCAACCGTCGGTGCCATCTTTGGGTCTTTCAAAGCAGCGTACAAGCAGTCTGATGTCAGGGGACAGCACAATCTCCCCAGATGTTTGGATTAGCTAGGGTATTAATACAAACAATAAGGCTGAAAAGGGACGATGAAGGATCTATCTACAGGAGTCTCCTCTCTCCCTTGCACCCAGCTGGGGGGGGGGGATGGGTCAGCAGATAAAAGGGTTGGAGGGCGGGAGCTTGTATTGCAACACTGATCTACTCAAACATCTACAATTATGGTAACTGTGACAACTGTACTGTGTTCTTCAGAGTTAGTGGTGCAGTAATGATTCTTGGGATGACTCCCAAAGTTAGTGGAAGAGTGGTAGGAGATTCTGTTGGCCTTCACAAAATAAGGTTTTGCAGGATGGCTGTAGCAAACCCTGCTCTAGCTCTAAGGTGATGATAGTGTTTTTTTTAAAGATGTGCACTGAGCTCCAGGTGGCAGCTTCTAGGATGGCCTGGGTAGGAACTCCTTTGAAGAAGTTAGTGGTAGCTGCCCTGTGCCTGATGGAATGGGCTTTGACATGACCAGTAAGAGGTTCTCCATGACGAGTGCAACAGAACCTAGTACAACAGGTTATCCATTTGGAAAACAGTTTGCTCTCTTTCCTGTCTGTGAAATCAACCAACAGTTGCTTTGCTCTATTTGGGGTTTTTGTCCTAATTAGTACTTGATTTGTCTGTGTACATCCATGGAATGAAGGCTTTGCTCTGCATTTGTTCTGAGGGTATGGAAAGTAGGTGGATAGCCTAGTTTAGAGAAAGTTCTCATACATCCTTAGGCATGAAAGATAATTTAATATAAGGGTTACCCTGTATCTATGAAAAGACAGTGAAAGGCTCTTTGCACATAAGGGCTTGAAGCTCTGATACCCTCCTTGCAGAAGAGATGGCATTAGTAATGTGGTCTTCCAAGTGAGCATCTTTAATGGGGGAGATGTGCTGGTTCAGATGGAGGCAGAGTGAGTTTTTCTAGTTTGTAATTGAGATCTTAGAATGGAAATGGACTCCTCCTTGGTGGACTCAACTGAATGATCTACTTCAGAAATAGCTTAAGGCAGGGGTGAGAGCAAATGTGGGTAGAATGGGGTAGACAATCTGAGCTGGCAGAAGCATGCAAGGATTACAATTGCTCCACCTTTATCAGCTCCTCTAATCACTATGTATTTTATTAGATTGTAAATCTTTAAGGGCTAACTGTTCATGATTATTCAAATTATAAAAAACATGTTTTGTTTTATTCTCAGTGGTGTTATACATTTTTAATAAGTCTCTTTCAACAGCTTTCTCAAAAGATTCTATTGACGGATGCATTTGAGGGACAAAAACGAAGGCTTTTTAAAACTATTAACTTTGCTACTATCAGTATTACCAAACATTAATTTTAGACACAGATTTCTAGTAAACATTTTTAAATCTACTAAATAATCAGTAAAATCAATGTCTTTCGCCAGGATGAAAGATAGCTCTTTATTCAAAAGGCTTCTTTCATGTAACATACTTTAAGTACATGGCTGGAAATGTTAATTATTAATTTTGACTCGCATGTCTCAAAGTTTTCTTCTGAAACTTGAACCTCTCCTCTGGTAGCTTCCGTTTCTTGGTCCCTGTTGATGGAGACCATGGCGTTCTCTGCTGTACTCGTATGGGCAATGGAAAAGAACAAAACCCACTCTTAGAGGCCTGAGCAGTCAAAGTTTTGGTGATATTCGGTTCCTTCCTCTGAACATCAACGTTTAATGCTAGGTGAGTGTTGGCATTCGCTGACTCTGATAATTTCCTTTCAGCACTGCTGCTGGTGGTCCCATTAGCATTAACCTCTGTAGCGTTGTTGCTTCCTGACTCTTTGTTACGTGAACCAAGAGTACTTGTATTTGATGTCAGTCCATCATTGTTAGTTGCTGTCACTTAGTACCTTGTGTTAGAGAGTGATTTCATGTTGGAATCCACTAAATTACGTGAAGTACTCGAAACATTAATGTCAACTGGCGAAATGAGAGAGTTTTTACATAATGTCAGCAATACGATGATGCTTTTAGAAAATAAACTGCTACAAGCTAAGAGGAAGAAACTCGAGAGAGACGTCCTTGATTTTCAGAAGGGAAATGTCTTTACGTGGCCACGTGACCAAACGCGGAACAGGGGAGTTCAACAACAGGTTACAACTGCAGTTAGAGACAAACAATGAGGAAATGGCTCAGTAGCATCTACTGGTCCATTGAACGACAAACCAACTATGGTCTCAACACCAACAGTGACAGCAACTAACAATGATGAACTGACATCAAATAGTAGTACTCTTGGTTCACGTAACGAAGAGTCAGGAAGCAACAATTCTACAGTGGTTAACGCTCATGGGAACATCAGGAGCAGTGTTGAAAGGGAATTATCAGAGTCAGCAATGCCAACACTCACCCAGAATTAAATGTTGATGTTCGGAGGAAGGAACCGAATATCACCAACACTTTGACTGCTCAGGCCTCTAAGAGTGGGTTTTGTTCTTTTCCGTTGCCCATACTAGTACAGCAGAAAACGCCATGGTCTCCATCAACAGGGACCAAGAAAAGGAAGCTACCAGAGGAGAGGTTCGAGTTTCAGATGAAAACTTTGAGACATGTGAGTCAAAATGAATAATTAACATTTCCAGCCATGTACTTATGTTACATGAAAGAAGCCTTTTTAATAAAGGGCTATCTTTCATCCCGGCGAAAGACATTGATTTTACTGATTATTTAGTAGATTTAAAAATGTTTTCCAGAAATCTGTGTCTAAAATTAATGTTTGGTAATGCTGATAGTAGCAAAGTTAATGGTTTTAAAAAGCCTTCTGTTTTTGTCCCTCAAATGCATCCGTTAATAGAATCTTTTGAGAAAGCTGTTGAAAAAGACTTATTAAAAATGTATAACACCACTGAGAATAAAACAAAACATGTTTTTTATAATTTGAATAATCATGAGCAGTTAGCTCTTAAAGATTTACAATCTAATAAAGACATAGTGATTAGAGGAGCTGGATAAAAGTGGGGCAGTTGTAATCCTTGACACTGTGATGTATGAGACAAAGATGGATACCCTTCTAAAAGATAGGGAAACATATTTTAACATGACCTTTACACAGTTAGAGTGATTAATGGTGTACATTATGAATTATATGATTTATTTTTATGTAATGTCATAGATTTTGACCTCTATAAATACTTCTTGATTGAGAGACCGGTTATACCAACTTTCAGGGGCTTACCAAAAGTCCATAAAGACATTAAGAATCTGCCTATGAGACCGATTGTCTCCAGTAAGGGATGGTTAACTGAGACAATTTCCATATATTTAGAGAAACGGTTAAGGAAGATAGTGGAACAAATACCCACAGTGATTAAAGACACCAAACAGTTTCTTGACAGTCTTACTGAATATACCTCACCTATGATGAAATAGGTTTCATGGTGACACTAGATGTAAATTCTTTATTTACGTCCATTCCTAATGACATAGGGGTTGCTTTTGATAGAAAAGGATATGCCAAGGAACATGGTGATTAGATGTGCTATGCTCATGGACATAGTGTTAAAAAATGCTTTTGTATATGATGACCAGTATTTTTTTACAACAGAAAGGAGTTATGACGGGTAGACCGTGCGTAAACTCCTATGCAAACATAGTAATGGCATACTGAGAGAACACCTACATCATACAGAGCATATAACAGGAAAACATCTTATTATATAAGTGTTTTGTTGATTATATCTTCCTATTATGGAAAGGTGATGAGGCCACACTTCAAGAGTTTACTGAATATGTTAATAGTACCACCACCAGTTTTTTGTCTCTAGATGGGAAATAGTCAGTAGAGCAGATAGAGTTCTTGGATGTTCTGTTAGTAAGAGAGGGAGACTCCATACATACACAGTTATTTAGAAAAGACTGTAGGAAAAATTTGATTTTGCACCATACTAGTATGCACCCTTCACATGTTTATAGGAATATCATGAAGGGTCAAGTACTAAGAGCATCCAGACTTATGAGCCAAGATGCTCAATTTCAAAAAACTGTGGAGGTCCCACAGGTTGAATTTCAAGAAAGGGGCTATAAATCAGGAGAGATGATAAATGCATTCCAAGACAGTATAGTAAGAAGGAATTCAATGGGGAAACCATATATATATGATAATTAAGGTGCCTGTAATCTAATAAAAGAAACAAAGAATCATATGATGTTGAACAAGCCTGTGATATCCTTCACTAGTAATAATAGGAAAATCAAGGAGATTTTTATGAAAAATTGGAACATCTTAACAATAGACAATAAGCTACATCAATTAGTAGGAGATACCCCTAAATTTACATATAAGAATACGAAATCTTTAAAACGTCTATTATGTTATGAGAAAAAAAGAGAAACAGCAGGTAGAATCACTGAGGAAAGGGACCTACTCATGTAGGACTTGTAATCAATGTTGTTTCATATCAAACAACAACAAATTTATTCATCCAGATACTGGGAAAGTATACTGCTTTGACTTCTATGCAGATTGTCAGACACGTGATTTAGTCTATCTAGCGGTTTGCACAAAATGCACATATTTCTATGTTGGTATGACAAATAGAACTCTTAGAGAACGTATAAGAGAACATAAGTATGCCATTAAAAGGGAAGATGAAACTAATGCTCTGGCCAAACATGTCATAGATAAGGGTATGACACATAAATTTAAGTTTATGGCCATAGAACTGATGCATCAAGATACTAGGCTAGGTGATTATAAAAACTATACTGAGCAAAGAGAAAGTCGATGGATCATTAGGCTGCAGGCAGATAAAACCCCCAGTTTAAATGACAGAATTTCTTTGAAACCCTTCCTGAGTACAAGGGGCTTCAAGCATTGAAGTGCCATGTACACCCTTGTTCAGTTATATGGAATTTTTGTTATTCAGTTTTTTCCATATTTTATATATTCTTCTGTGAGTGTATGTATATATATATATATATATATATATATATATATATATATATATATATATATATATATATATACACACACATCATCTTCTCTTAGACATTTATTGTATATACATATATTTTTTTAACAGTCAAAATTGGATATATTAGTTTATTCTTATCTGTGTCAGCCATCCCAGATCGAAGGAAGTTTATAGTAACCCCCCTTTTTCATTAATAAAATTTGGTTCCAAAGAGACATATATATATATATATATATATATATATATATATTCTTAATTGTTTTTACTGTTGTATATATACATTTTCAATAACTTACAACTTTTTAACAGAATTTTTATTATTATTAACAACAGCATTTTTCAAGTACACATTTAAAAAGATTTTATGAAATGTTTGTCTCTCTATCAATTTATGTGACCACGTAGTTGGGTTATATATATTAGTGCTCATTTCTGCATAATGAGATCACAGTGCAGATTGGCTGAATAGTTAATTGAATCATGCTTTTATATGCAGTTTCTGTTGGTATTTGAATAGTCTGACGAAGCATTCTTTGAAATATGAAAGTGCTTACTGGTTTGAAATGTTTCTTTGTTTTTACAAGTGTATTTTATTTTCCTTTTGAGGAATAAAAGGTCAGCTTCTTATTGCCGTGGTGTGCCTCAGTGAGTTTCATCAATTGGACTTTGTGCTTATGCTCTTCAGAGGCACCATGCCCTTGCTGGTTGATTTGATACAGGAATCCTTGTCTTCCCTTGAGACACAGTGGGATTGGATAAGATCCATGTTCAACTGGCCCTGTAATAAGGCCGCCATCCTCTTGGAGTAATTTATATTCACAGTGACACTCAAGGAAAAAAAGATGGACCCCCACCAACCTTACAGTGCCTAGAACATGGTAGTATAACAATCTTAGATAACACGATTTTTTTCTATCAAACCTGCGTTTTCGCGGACTCTGAAATAACCTTGCAGAGACACCTAAAGAATTAGACTTAGACTCCCTCGCCTCCAAGTCTGAGTTTCTTGTTGGAAACAACAGAAAACAAGATGGTCTGGGAAGAATCCATCTTCTTCCTGCTCCCTAGGATGTTGAAACTGTTCAGAGGGAATAGAAAACAAAGACACTCCACCATCCTTGTCATCTCCAGTCAACAAACATGTAAAAAGAAACTTATTTTGCAGTCTTGAAGGGTATGCTTATCAAGGACAACACAAATATCACAAAACAGAGACAATCTCGGGCACTTAAGTATCATACATATAGAGAAAGATGGTCATGGGTGGACCCTCATGACTACTTTTAGAGCACTTTTTAAAGCAGGGGTGTTCGAGATTATTAAGACAAGAAGCAAACCTCTAAAGTTCAAAACAGGAAGCAACCTAAACACTTTAAACCATACTGTTCCTAAACCCACAACAAGCTATACAAACAAAAACTGTAATGGAGATATAAGTGTGGAAAAAGTGTAATGGGGAGGAGGAGAAACTACAAAAGGCAAATAAAAGTATCCAAAAAAAATAGTACAAGGAAACAGAAAGATGCAACCTTCAGAGAGTCAGTCACCAAAAGAAGGAGAAGGAGCACTCATCCAAAAATAAAATATTCAAAAAGAAGAGCCTGGGGGAGATGTAATGGTGTGTAGCTCACAAACAGCAAAGGAAACCTAGAGAGAATAGAAGTGCAAAGTATTATTGGAAAAAGACAGACAGACAGAGAAATTAGAGGCTGGGGAGTTTTTTTCCACTGACCTGACTAGAACCTGTGATAAAACTTCTAGAGGTTTGACTAGATAACCCTAGATAATACACAGTTCTGCAAAATTTTAAAATAACAGTAGATGTCCTTCTCTTCACTGTTGCATTGTTCATAACATGAGGAATCCCCTGCCAAGGGTGGCCCAATGTTTGGCAGCATACCGAAGCCTTTAGGTTGCTAACAATACGCTGTGCGTCACAAGTATGCTCCCCATGCAAGCGTAGGGCATAAAGGTGATGTCTGTATGCATCATACTCAGAACTGAGAGCCCCAGGAAGAACGCCAGCCCAAAGATACCAGAGGGTAACATACACATCCAGGCGGACTAAAGACCGGGGAGCGGAAGAAGAGAGTGAATACTGCAACAGTGAAGAGAAGGACATCTGCTGTTATGGTAAGATTTTTACACAACTGTACTATGTCCTTCCATTTTACTGTTGCAGTATTCATAACATGAGGGAGAGTGCAAAAGCTCAGGAAGGAGAGAGGGAGGAGGAAGGGCCGGAAGAGCCTTCTAGGAACCCATGAAGAATGTCCCAAGCAAAACCAGCTCTAGCCCTGGATATGACATCCAACTTGTACTGCTTGGTAAAGATATGCAACGAAGACTAGGTAGCTGCCTCAAGGATATAATTAGTATCTAAACCCTTGAAAAAAAAAAGGACCAGAAGAAGCCACAGCCCTAGTAGAGTGAGCCTTAACCATAGGAGGAAAGCTCTTCCCATGAAAAGAACAAAAACAAATGGCTTTAAAAATCCAGGAGGGAATAGTCTGCTTAGAAACCGCCAAACCTAATGATCAAAGATGAGAAGAAACAAAAAGCTGATCAGATTTTCAAAAAGCTTTAGTTTCGTCCAAATAAAATCTATTGGCTATGCACATCCAATGTGTGGAACACCTTCTCACAAACAGATTGGGGAGATGGGAAAAGTGGGCAAATTAACAGAATGATTAAAAGAAAACTCATTCACCACCTTAGGCATAAAAGAAGGATTGGTATGAAGGGACGATCTTGTCCTTATAAAAAACTAAAAAAGGAGGAACAGCCATAAGCACTTGAAGCTCAGACACCCATCTGGCAGAATTAAGGGCTAACAAAAGAACAGTCTTCCAAGAACAGTATTGTAAGGAGGTTGAAGCTGCAGGCTCAGATGGACCCTGAGTCAATTTCTCCAAAACAAAATTAAGATCCCAGGAAGGAACAAAAGACTTCCTGGGAGGTCTAATATGAAGGGTGCCTTTAAGAAAGTGGCCTCAAACCTAGGGGTCAAAGGAGAAGCTAAAGGCCGACAAGCAGAAATAGCTGAGAGGTGGGCTTTAACATAAGAATACACCAACCCAGCACTGAGCAATTCACGCAAATAAGACAGAACCAAAGGAACATACATACTAAGTGAGTTCAGTTTACGAGAAAGACACCAAACAGAAAACCTCTTCCACTTGGAGAAGTAGCATTTCCAAGTAGTGGGTTTTCTGGCCTCCTGTAGAACCCAAAGCACATCCTCAGAAAAAAAATATGCCTATAGGGAATCAAAATCCTATCATCCAAAGTGTCAAGTTGAGGAGTAGATAGGTGGGGATGGGTGAGAGATTCTCTGACTTGTGCGAGAAGATCCACCCTTGTGAGGTAACTTGTGATTATTGCCCTTGGCTAAGTGCAGAAGAAGAGGGAACCAATGCTATCTGGGCCAAAAGGGAATCACCAGAAAGATTTTGGGAGCATCCTGTTTTACCTTGCACAGAACTTCTGGAATGAATGGAAGGGGAGGGAAGGCATAAAGAAACATCCTCTTCCATGAAAAAGATAGGGCATCCACCTTCCAGGCCAGAAGCCATTGAGTTGTGGCACAAAGTTGAGGAAGCTGCCTGTTCAGAGGGGAGGCAAAGAGATCTACTTGAGGAATACCCCAAAGGTGGATAATGTCCAGAAACGCATCCATCCCTTCTTGAGATTGTGTTATGGAACTGCTCAGGGAGTCTGCCACAAAAGTCTGACTTGAAGGAATGTACACCGCCTGAAGAGTGTGACATGGTACTGAATCACTAACTCCCAAACCTGGATAGTCAATCTGTAAAGAAGATAGGACCTTGCCCCCCCCCCCTTGTTTGTTGACATACCATATCACTGTGGTGTTGTCTGTAAAGATCTTCAGTGGTCCTGGAGAAAACAGAGGATGAAAAGCAGTGAGGGCCAACAGAAGAACTCTCATCTCCTTAATACTGATGTGCTCCTTCTGCTGCTTTGGATACCAAAGGCCTTGCACCTTTTGGTTTCCAAAGGAAGCCCCCCAACTGTGGCATCTATGCACAGCTCCGGAGAAGGAAGTGGGGGGTGAAAGGGAAGCCATGAATTCAAAATCAGTTGGTGAATCCACCACTGAAATTCCAACTTGAGACATGGAAGAAGAGGGATTGGAAACTCTATAGGATGAGAATGTTGAAGCCAAACTGATTTCAGATACCACTGAGGCTTTCTGATGTGCAGTCTGGTAAAGGGAAACATAGGGATGTTGGATGCCATGAATCACTGAGCCCCCAGAATCAAGGCCAGAGGAAGAAGGGTCTGAAAAAAGGAAATCAGAGTCAAAGCCATGAGAGGAGGCAGGGATGCTACCATAGCAACAGTCTGGATCCTACATCCCAGAAAGACATGATCCTGTGACGGGGACAAGAAGGACTTTTGAAAATTTACATCGAACCCTGGGCTTTGCAACAGAACGACGACCCACTGCAGGTACTGTAAAAAAAATCACTTGAATAAGCAGGTCGTCTAAATAAGGAAATACCTGAATGCCTTTGAGCCTGCAAAAAGCAAACACAGGAGCTAGGCATTTGGTGAATACCCTTGGGGTAGTAGAGAGGCCAAAGGGCAAAGCAGAGAACTGAAAATGCCAGGAAGCAACAGAGAAACGTAAACATTTCCAGAAAAGGGGATGAATAGGGATATGGATTTAAGCATCTTTGAGACCCACAGAAACCATAAAAGGCTGAGGAATCAGTAGACAGAACAAGATCTGAAGGGATAACATTCAAAAAGAAGGAACCTTCAGAAATGTATTCAGGTGAGAAAAATCAAGAATGGGTCACCAAGTGCCCTCTTTCCTGAGGACCAAAAACATTCTGGAATAAAACCCATGCCCCCTTTGAGCACCTGGAACCTCTTGAGCAATTCCCTGAATCAAAAGACTCTGAAGTACCTCTGGAAAAGAACTAAACTTGCTGGTCTTGAGGTAAGCCCATGAAGGGGGGAAGAGAGTTTCAAACCATGAAATACTCTTGGCGAATGATGGAAATAACCCAGGAAACCTGGGTTATGCTTAACCAGACAGGAAGAGACAGAGAAAGACTATAAGAGTGGGGAATGCAGCTAGGAAGAAACATGTAGTCAGACAGCACCTGGTTTATCAGGAAAGGAAGGCTTATGAGCAGGAGGGGTCTGGATAGACTTAGCTGGGGAACCCTCCTACCACCCTTCTTGCCTTTAGGAAGACTACAAGACTGTCTTCTAACAAAATCTGGTTTATTGGGATAGTTTCTCTGGAACACTGGCACAGGGGAAACAAAAATATGTTTTAGGTCCTGTAACTCCTTCCTTTTCTCCTGCAGGGACTTGGACAAATCAACTGCAACAGCACCAAACAAACATTTGTTGTCCAAAGCAGCATCCATCAACTTGGCCTTAATATCATCAGGCAGAGGTTAAAGCTATAGCCAAGAATATCTCCTCAAAACACAGCCAGAAGCAGCAGCCCTAGAAAAAGCTTCTGTTGCATCATAACTACATTTAATGGAATGGCAAGCTACCTGGGAAGGAGCCCCTAACAGAGACAAGGAGGATGTCTTTCCCTCAGAATCAGGAAGGTCAGAAAAAACCTGGCAAGCCTGAGAAAGGATAGACAAAACATATATGATCATATGAGTCTGATAATTAACAGCCCGAAAGGCTAGGGTGGCTGAAGTATAAACCTTTTTACTCAGCCTTTCCGTAGTCCTGCTGTCCTTATCAGAAGAAAGAAGCTTGGTAAAAGGCAGTAATTTAGAAGGCTTGTCATATGCCACAGAAACCACCAAAGGGTGAGCAGATGGACACTTAAAAAGGAATTTGCAGTCATCAAGCACTTTATAAGACCAATCCGTTTTTTAGGAGTGGGGAGCAGACAGTCTGGGGCCTAAGATGCAGAAGAAAAGGCATCCAATAAAGCAGCCAGAACAGGAGGAACAGCAGAGGATCTAGAAGACTCCATCTGAAGAAGCTCATAATATCTCCTCTGCACATAAGATACTTGGGAGCAATCCCATTGAAATAATTCCATCATCCTGGCAATGGTATCCCCAAAAGAAATCTCCTCAAAAGGAGATTCATGACTGCCAGACTTCTTTTCCTTAGAGTCGTAATCAAAAGGATAAGGAATCTGGGTAGTATAGGCCAGAGATTCCTCATCAGAATCCTGATCCCTAGATCTCTTGAGGGGGGAGGATCACCAAAGAGGAGCCGGGACGATGACCCCTTGAGGGGGCTTTAAGGCCATAAGAGCATTGAACAAACTCTGTGTAAAACTCTACTATTCACTTTGAGGGTCCTTAGGAACAGAAGAAATATGTTTTGTCTTTTGCTTCTTTTATAGGTTCATAGTTTGGTACTAGGCTATCGGCCCTAGGGTCTATACATGCCTAGCCATAACAATTCCCTGGATATTTCTTCCCACAATATTTACTTCTCTGGACCCCTGTCTAACAGGGCAACTGACGTGATCCCCGGGGTGAATTTCCTATCTCCCATCCAATCGTCAAAGTTCCTTTTGAAGAGGGCCAAGGAGGTGCTCTGCTTGACATGTATGGGCAGTCTATTCCAGAGTATGGGGAGTCTCTGGGTCAGGAACCTATCCTTCCAGCATGTTTTGCTCATTGTGATGACAATGTTTGGATCCCTCGAGCATGTGGCTCTGAGGGATTGGGATTTCTTTAAGTGGAGCATGTCCAACAGCTCAGGGTTTGATATGGCCTTGTATGTTAATCACAGATCGCCTCAGAGTTGATGATATGCCACAGAGTATTGCTGGAGTTTTTTAGATGGTCAGCATAGGGCATCTGCTTTAGGCCTGTGATCCTTTTAGTGAGGTATTTCTGCGGCCTTTCCAGCTGTTGCAGATGTCTTGTGAGGTACATACCAAACGGGGCATTGTGCTCTATAATGGGTCTAATGAGTGCTCAGCACAGTGGGACAATGACTTCTTTTTTTCTGGATGAAAAGCCCTTAGTGATGAGGTGTGCCACACAGAAGGATTTCCTGACTGTTGTGGCGATGTGGTTATTGAAGGTGAGACCACTGTTCACCTGTGTCCCTTAGTCTCTCATCACACTTTCGGTGTTTAGTGTACTGCCACCTATGTGGTATTTCATGGGTACATGGTTTTTCCCAAAGGGGATAACTATGCATTTCTTGGCATTAAGCTTGAGCCCATGGCTCTGGCTCCAAGCATCTGTTTCTGTAAGGCCCTTTTGTAGAATATCCACATCATTTGGGGATTCAATAATGGTTCCCAGTTTGCAGTCATCTGCGAACTTTGTTAGCCAGATTCTCTTAGTGTTGGCCTGTACTTCAGAGAAGTAGATGCCAAACAAGAGCGGTCCCAGGACTGAACCCTGAGGTACTCCACTTGTCACTTGTCTTGAGCTGGACTTGGAGTTGGCTACTTTTACAGTCTGGGTTCTGTCAGTATGCCAATTGGTAACCCATTGAGTGAAGTAGGGATTTATGCCCAGCTTAGTAAGTTTATCTATGATTCCAGAGTGGGCAATGGTGCCGAAGGCCTTGGCAAGGTTCAGATAGGTTGTGTGGACTGCCTTACCCTCGTTCACAGCTCTGGAGACTAATTCGAAGAAGTCAATCAGGTTCAGGAGACAAGATCGTCCCTTCTTGAACCCAAACTGGTTGGGGTCCAATGTTTGAAGGTTGCCAATGTCTTTGTTTATAAGTTCTATGATAATGCGTTCCATGCCCTTGCAGATCAGGCTCGTCAGACTGATGGGACGGTAGTTCCTGGGATCCAAGTTGGATCCCCCCTTGTGGAGTGGGATAACTGTAGCTTTGCGCCATTCAGTGGGCACGAAGCCTGAGGTGAGGCTATGATTAAACATGACACTTGGGTGAGGTGCCAGTTCATTTTGTAGTTCGTGCAATACACAGCCCAGGATGTCATTTGGTCTCATGGATGCTGTATTCTTAGCTTTAGAGAGTGCAGTTTCTACCTGTGTGGCCGTGATTACCGGAATTTGTCAATCATTTGGTATTGAGATGGGCCCTTTAGGGGGTGAGGGGGGGGTGAAGTTGGCACTAAATCGATCTGCCAGGATATTGGCAATATCCTTGGGATCAGTATATTTAATGCCATTCTGTTGTAGCTCAGAGCATATCTGAGCATTGCCATTTAGATTATTGACATAACTACAGAATGCCTTGTGGTTGTCTTTGGAATCTTTGGAAATTTTATTTTCGTAACTAGCTTTGGAGGATGTTATGAGGGATCTCAGCTTCTTACTGAGGCTGGTAAGGGAGTGTTTTGCATCCTGGGATTTTTCTCTTTTCTGCAACAGTTTCTTTCTTCTGTTCTATAGTTTGTTTATGGTAGGGGGCCACCAGATTGGCTTCCTTTTTTGGAGGAGAGCATCTTGGTTCTATTTGGGATGGCACAATTCATGCACGAGTGGATGTACTCGTACAGTGCCTTAGTGTAGGATTCAGCAGTCGAACTTTCAACTCCCATCTGCATGGGTGTCATGAAGTTTGTCATTTCTGACTTGAGTAGCATGAAGCTGGCTTTAGAGAAGTTTTTTACAGAGGTTTCCTTACTGGGGGTTGGGATGTGGATGTCAAGGGTGATTTGCTTATGGTCAGACCTGACTAATGAGGGGGTGACCACTGGTGTGGAGCATCTATCTCCCATGTTGGTAATGACCAGGTGTAGGATATTGGAGCCCCTGGTGGTTCAATGGATTAGTTGAGCCAGGGTGTTGGAATTTATGAATTCCAAGAACCGTTGGGCAAAGGTGTTGGTACCAGAGTAGTTTTCCCAGTTAATGGCAGGACAGTTGAAATCACCCAGTATTAGGGTGTTTGGTTGTATCTTAATATTTTCCAGTATGTTTAGAAAGGTGTAGTGAGAATCTTGGGGCATGGTGGGGAATCTGTAGCAAGCTACAATTTGGATTGCAGTCTTACATAGTGTTAGTTGCACCTGGAGAATTTCAGATGCATTGTGTTGGGCAACTAGCCTGGAGGTGTGAATATCCTTGGTGAATATGGACACTCCTCCACCTTTAGTGTTTCAGTCTTGGTTTGGTGGCCGAAACGTATGGTAAGAGTTGTAGCCTGGTATTGCAGGGGTGCTCTCTGGACATTTACCGTATGAAATGTAGAAGGCTCTGACATCAGCCTACATTCAAAAATCATAGTCAGTACTTTCTGCTTTACAAGTATCTGAGGAACTCCCCTAGGGCCTTTGGTGATAATCAGCCTTGGCTCCCCTTGAACATCTGAAACAGACATCTCCAAGGACATGTGAGCAAGCCAGATCCATGCCCCCTTCCAAACCAGTCATAGCAGAGGAATTGAATCCAGGAACCGGACAATCCTCTGGGCTTTTACAAGCCTCGAGAGAGACATCCAGTGGAGGAGGCACAGAAGACTCTGACCTTACATTTTGGCCTTCTTTTTCAAAGACGGCTGACCCTCAGGCCAAGAAGTACCTTCCATAGCATCTTTCACTAAAAACTTTAGATGCTAGTTTTCAAGATAGATAATGAGGGATGAAAGGTGACTAAGTAAGGTATTTGGAACAAAAGCCTGACAAATAATGCTAGATGTATGGTCATGAACGCACCTAAATAAATCAAGCACTGTTTGTGATAGTCTTTATGGGGAATCTGTCTCCAACACTGGCATTTACCCTTTCTGGAGAACATGAAACCTCACAACAACACAAATCAAAAGCAAAAAAGGATAAGCAAAATACCCCTATGGGGCACTTATATGAATGGCTAGGTAAACCAGCAAAGACTTGAGGGATCAGACTGATGATCAAAGATGATGTTTGGACTGGCGGCAAAGAAGGTATGAAGATGATATTTCCAGACATCACCTTTATGCCGTATACCTTGTGTGGGGAACATATGTGTGACATACAGAGTATCATTAGCAACTTAAAAGCTTTGATATACTGGCCGGATGTCGGACTGCCCTTGGCAGGGGGTCCCTCATGTTATGAATACTGCAACAGTGAAATGGAAGAATATCTACAGTTACTGCTCAAATAATATAATCATTTAAAGACAGCTAAAAGCATGGTCAATACAGCTTTGACATCTGGATTTAAGTGTGCCGTTATCAGCATTACAAAAAGCAAAGTCAGTCATTTTTCTGTAGCACTTACATTTGTATGATTAGTCAACTGCTAATATAATTTAATTTTAAATAAAGACAAATTTTTCACATCTCTGACTTGTGAGGGTATCCAAACTGGCTCCATGTAGCAGGGGATAATTACTAGTTCCAGGAAGATGTACAAGTGAATTCACAAGGTATAATAAGAAATGGCAATTTCCAGTTTTTGGGACACCAAGGGTCTATTTTTCAAGGTGTAACAGCTTACAAGGTTAGTGAAGCAAAAAGAGAACAGTATAGGCCATAAATTAGAGTCAAATTACATTTTCAAGGTTAAGACATTGACATTCCAGAGGTTTGGCGAATTACATAAGCCTATGCATTTTGTTGAGGGCAGTTAGAAAAGTGACGGTGTTGTGGGGATGAATCCAGTGAGTGAAACAGTAAGGCATGTGCTAGCTCAGTCATTCTGGCTTCAAAAAAGGGCAGATTAGTAAGACCATAGCATACATCAAACTCAGGTTCAACATCCTGACAACAGCTGTTTCCATGTATATCTTAAAGGTATGGAATGAATGAGCCACATCCCTCCAGTATGTCAACTGTTTCATCATAACAGCTTCTAGAATCTGAGCATGTATAGAACCAGCAACATCAGTTGTGGTACTTAATTTATGACAAATTTTCAGTTAGGATATTAACAAATAATGAAAACAAGACAGGCCCAAGATATGATCTTTGGGAAACTCCTATAATAATTATACAAGTGTCAGAGGTATGAAAGCCAAAGGCAAGTTTAAAAGTTCTGTACTACAGATAGTTCTTAAACCATTTGGTCTGTTAACCCTGAATCCTTCATTGTTAAATTCTGTGAAGAGCAAACACTAACTGATCTACTAAGATGATACTGGTTACAATACCAGTATCCATGTTGCCAGAGATACTATCAGTTGCAGCAGGTGGTGGTGTACTCTTACCCCTTCTGAAACTTTACTGACTGCTGGACAGGAAATCACATCTGTCTATATGATCAGCAATGTCACTGCACATTTTTTTTCCAGAATTTTAGTTAATGTGCATAGAATAACAATTGGTCATTAGCGTTGTAACATTATGGGTGCTGTGACTTTTGTGATCAGAATTGAGAAGGCACAATGAAAAACAGCTCCTGAAATGAAGAACAAAATGAAAATGTGGTCTATTAGTTTGAAAACTGGGAAAAAATATATAAGAGCTAGAGAACTTTGCTATCAACCTGTAGGCAGCTTGGAGATTTTTTCGGATGCTCCTTGTGCCACCCCCTTGTTGGGCATCAAACATGTTGCAGCATCCACTATATGGAGCCGTAGTGAGTACATGATTCCACACACCCATAATTCTTTGTTACAATGCAAGCACTGTTTGACAAACTTGAATCCCACCAAATCAAATTTGACACCATTGAATCCCTTGTGCTGAGGACTGCAGCTCCAGATCCCGCCCAACTCTCTCCTCCAAGGATAGATAAGCCATCAACTGGCCATTCATGCCCATCCCTCCCAATCTGGTACCTCCAGTTCCCAGTCTGCTACATGAAGCTGGGTCACTGGGAGTACAGACAAGTCTCAAGCTCTCTGTGACAACGAACCAGCTACTGTTCTGAAACTGTTGTCAACCAGTGCATGCAGTATGTGACTGAGGTTCCTCCTCACAAATGCCACAACAGAAATCAGGTTAATGACACACTACTTCAGTAGAGGAGTGTCCTGTGTCACAGAATGCTACATGCATCTGCTTAGACAGCAAAAATGCCAATGAGGAATGCACAAGATACATAAAGGTTCAGATCCACAGATTTTAGTAGGTATAACATCGCTGGCAAAAATGACCTAGAAACTTCAGAAGGCTTAAAAAAAACAAGTTTGATAATCACACAGACACAGATAAAAATTTTCTTTAACTGAGAAAAGTTTAGAAATGTTTGCACATAATACAAAACCACTGACAACTTCATAAGAAAATATGTGTTACTGTTTACTGAAGGCAAAATCTGAAAACATGTTTACCACAAGTATTATGCTCAAGGGGAAAAAAACTTCTCCTCCTCCACTTACAGCTGGATTAAGAGGTACTTTTTTAATGATCATAAATGGGGACCTGACAGTCATTTAACCATAGATGAGATACTTGCACTTGCTTGTGGTGTCAGTCTCGCCCATGGAAGGTATCATCATCCACTTAGAATTCATAATTCTTGCCAGTCCATTGTAAACTATCATTTGGCTGCTTTTTCTACCTGCCTCCTTGACATCTTTTCACTTCTCCATATAGCTCAGCTCATTCATTCCTCCAAGAGGCAACAGCTGAAAGGCACAGACAGACACAAACTGTCATCCAACTGAGGACAGAACATTGCTCACACTCCTTACAGCTGATCCTCAGCTGCCAACAAGCTCATCTACTCATTCAACAGGTCTACCAGACCCCCTTAGCCTCCCTTGGGCTCAAACCAACCCATGTTTAAAGCTGATGCCCTAACTCCCACCACCTCACAGTGACTTTAAGAGGTTCATGTGAGTTCTACACATGCACAACTACCTCACCAAGCTGTATACCTTTTACAGCATGAAGCTCACCAAGCACTTAATGCTGCTATTATACTCAGTCTAGGCAGCCTCCTCCACCCTGGGTAGATAAGCAGTTGTCAGCAGCTCACTCCCATCCTCTCCTGCCTGGTCTGCCAACACCCATACCTCTTGTCAAACTCAGTTTATTTGAGTCACAGTAAGGGCTTTATTTCTTTGTGCCATGGAGCCAGGTTGAGGCCAGGACATTTTGCAGCTTAAAGGCCCTAAACCTTAAAAAAACAAGTTTTATAGTTACACAGATGCAGATGAACTTTTTCTTTAGTTGAGAAAATTTTGGAAATGTTTGCTCATAAAACAGAACAGGGGTCATTTAAAGAAACCTCCGCAACACCTTCATGTGTTTCAACTGCATCCAGAACTATCCAATTGAAGATAACAATATTTTCTTGATTTATCGCACTTGTACTTGCTTTATACAGTGATCACTACTGTTTCTAGCATTTTATAAAGCATTTATTTTATTTTGAGTAAAAAACAGTCATTTTCTGTTTGTTGTTTTTTCTAGTTCTGTTTGCTTTCTAACCACCTTTCAGAAAGGCAAAATTAGCGAGGGATTTAGTTGTTTGGTAGGTGTTTGTTGTTTAATCTCTACTTGAGAGCTGCTTTTGCTGAGCTTTTACATTAAGACATTTTGGGATTGTTCATTTTGTGGCAGAAAGTGTTTACCTTGTCTCTCTGAGTTGGGAAGTACACCAGGAAGCTCAGAAAGTAGTTGGGCTGGCTAGAGGGCATAGGAGTCAGTTTTCAAGCTTTTTTCCCTCTACTATAAATCAGGCAAGTTTGCAAGGCTCTTATTCATTTATAGAGAACTCTGCAACACATTTCAAGTGTTTCAAACTCATCAGGAACCATCCAAGCTAAGAATATTTTCTTGATTTATCATACTTGTACTTGCTTATAAAGCAATAACTGCTGTTTTGAGCATTTTTAAACCATTTATTTTATTTTGTGGTAAAAAGTAATTTCTTTGTTTGTTGGGTTTTATAGTTCTGTGTGCCTCTTAATTGCCCTGCAAAATGGTGAATTAACCAGGACTTAGATGTTTGGCAGTTGTTTGTTGTTTAATCTGCACTTGAGTGTTGCTTTTGCTGTGTTTTGACATTAATAAATTTCAGGATTGTCCATTGTGAGGTAGAAAGTGTTTACCTGGTTTCTCTGAGTTAGGAAGCACATCGGAAAGCTCAAAGTATTATTGGCTAGAGGGCGTAGCTGCCAGCTTTCAAGCTTTTTTCTCTACTATAAATACGGTAAGCAGTGCCAGTAGGAAGTGCCCTGTATATTAGCAAATACCTACAGAGTAAAATCTCCCTATAAAGTTACAGTTAGGTCCAAAACCTGTTAAACGGTATGGGATTGTGCAGAACTGAGCTTAGAGCAGCTGATTTGTGCATTGAATAGCACTATAATTTCCTAGTGCTATATAACGCTTTGTCCTTAATCCTAGAACTACCCTAGGACACCCTTTTTAAAACCCAATCCTTAATCCTGAACAGCCCAGCCTATTCCAGGTCCGGACAACATGGATATACCATCAAATGTCTCTGTGGTCAGTTTGGTAGATTTGGGCATCCTAAGGCAATGTAGCAATTGTCTGATGTTGTCAAACAACCAGTTTATCATTAAAGAAAATATCACAGTATGCAAGAAGATGTAAATATACAAGTTCCTTGGAGACAAAAATATCCCATATTACCGAGGTTGTCAGGAATACCCACACTACATTCCTCATACACTCTGCTTACCACACACAAAGATAGCCATATGCTGAGGCATTTAAAAGAAACCTTCCAAATCTCAAAGACCTCAAAAGCCATCTAATGGCAACACTATTCCTCAGCAAATGCTTAAATGCACCAAAGGCAACACCAAACATCTCACATAAGCCTACACCCAATGGGCCCCCAACAGCAAAGCCAAAAAGGCAAGCATATACTTTACCCAATACTCTTGTCACTCAGGACTCCATTGTCTATCACACAGATGCCCCACTCACCAGGTTAGACAAGGCGAAGATAACAGTTAGTTTCTATCTTGCACTGGGATCTGCAATCAAGTCACTGCACCCCAGGTATCAATATGATTCTACCATAGTCCATGTGGGAGTAAATGACCTTAGATATATTACACTGGACTACATGAAAACAGACATAATGGAGCTCTTGGAATATGTGTCACAGATAGTTATTAACATTGCATTGAGCAGCATTCTTCCTGCACCAAAGATGATGCCACAGTATGAATATAAATTACTGATTTTAATAACTGGTTTAGTTTCTGGTGTCACTACAGGGGAATTCAATGTTTGTCAGCATTGAAGGACATGGTGAAAAGAACACTTTGCTTTGCCAGGGATAGGCTGCACCTGTCCACCATACGCTATCAGATATTGGCTAAAACTTTATCCACTCCTTAGAGCCTTTTTAGGCAATGTCAAAAAGACAAAATTATCAACATAGTGAAAAAGGCTACAAGCAACCTTAAAGTGTTACCACTCAATGCTAGGCGCAAAACAAACAGCACCAAAAAAAAATAGATTCAAGGATCTGAACTTCACTTGTGACAAACAGAAAGTGCTAGAGGGGCAGACATGTGTCCCAGAGGATCCCCATACTAAAGAAAAGGCTCCTCAGCCATGTAAAACAGAGTTCATCCCTGACCGTATTCAAACAAAACCTTGACAGCTGGATGGGAATTCATAACTTTACCCCCGGTCTGGCCCACATGTACCTTATGGACAGAGGTCGTCAATACGAAAAGTCTTATCCAAAGTAACAACCCCCCCCCCCAACAAATCCTTAGTTACCTCCCTACTAACACCCCCCCCCCTATATAGATGCCTATGATGCTCGAGGATTCAAATGGTTTAAGGAGTATGGCTAGGCTTGTAAGGACCCTAGTGTCCATTAGCCTAGTAACAATCTATGAAATATCTGTAAATGCCTAAATCCACCCCAGGTTTATGCATTGAATGGATGACAGCAAGGGTGAATCACTCACTTAAACAAGACAAGTAACCCTAAAGACTGCTCTGCCCCACCTTGAAGCCAGCAATCCTGCAGGATGTCCAATCTCTTCATTATGTGCCATGCCCCCTTCTGCTGAAGATAAGCAAAATGGCAAAGATGCATCAGTAGGTGCTTGAGCCATTAACTAAACTTGGTCATTTTGGTCATAGTCAGGGCTTTATCCCTGTGTGTCAACAAAGCCAGAGTCACCATATACTGATTTATTATGTAAGATCAAACAGGATAAATGCCAAACAACTTAAAATGTACACTTTGGAAGTTTGTTAATACCATCAAGAACATCCTGCATTGGAGGTAGCACGTAGCAGTCAAAATACATGAACATTTTTGAAAACAATACAACAAATCAAACACTAAAAATGATTTAACAAATGTATAAAATAAATCTGCTATAGTGGGGGTCTAAAACTGCTTAATGACAGTCTGTGATTCATGAGGGTCTATAACCTTCTTTCAAAATGGAAAAAAACAGTTAAAGCATGCATAAATAAATAAACAAACACATAAATAAATTCTCAACATCTGATCATAGCCCTAAAAACAAGAAGGCAAACAACTACTGCTGAGTAAGGAGCAGTCCTCTGTGCCGAGAGTAAAAAGGCTCCAAAGAAAAGTATTACAATTACCTTTTTATCTGAACTTAGAAACTGACACTTAAATGTGCTCAGAACAATGGAAAACCATGTTTTGGTTTTCATCAAATAACAGAAGCTTGCAGAAGGGAATTTTTTTTTTATGAATATGTGCTTTGTTTCACACAGGTAATGGGAGAAATGAGTTATCCATGAGATTATAAACATCAAATTGCATGAGTTATCCATGAGATTATAAACATCAAATTGCATGGGTAGCATTTTCAAACACATGCTGCAAACACAACAAACTTTCCTTTGTTGGGTGTACAATGCACTTGGACATATGGTACATCTGATTTTAAACTTATTCTGGATGCAAGTGGTTAACACACAGTCTATGAGGAAGGATTGGCAGGCCCCAGTAATCACAGATACAGACATGCCTTCATAATGTTTACACACTGGGGAATTAAGCGAAAGGAGCACACTACAAAGTGTTAACTAGCTATGTGGAGAGGCCTCACATAGCCTGCCAGGATATATGTCAAAGGTTACCCAATGCAACATTCTATGGTATTTGTAAGCAAAAACAAAACTCCATCTATGCTATGCCAAGTGGGAATACTGTCTCACTACAGCAGATACATTCAGAAATTCATAACAAATCAAATCTTACAACCAGCTACAGAAAATCCTACTTCATTTTTCTTTTTTCATAAATTCTATTGGGTACATTACAAGCTTTTGTCATCATTAACTAATACAGTAATGATCAGTTCTTTTAATCCCCCCACCAAACAAATATGCCTGGCACATCTCTGTCTACTAATCATGCCTGCTACTTTGCTGATAAGGATGAGCAAAACAAATTTATATGATTATTCTTTCATGCTGTTGAAGCCACGGTGGTGCAGCGATAGAGTTGTCGCCTCACAGCAAGAGGTTCTCCCGTTCGATTCTCGGCTGAAGCCCCTTCTGTGTGGAGTCTGCATGTCCTCCAGCGTTCGAAAGACATGCATAGAATGGGCGTGCCTTCGTTGAAGGTTGGCATCGAGCTGGCACCTTGGCACTGTAAAAATCTACTGCCAATCATTAGCGGACCGGACCCCTAACCTGGAGTAGCCGAAAGAAGAACAACATTCTTTCATTCTGTTACAACAATGAAATAGCTATTTTAAACTGCTTTTTTCTCCTTACAGATTATTGTGAATGAGTGTCCCTTCTGCTTGATGAAGGCTTCACTGTGGTAACACTTGCTAACTACAGACATTTTAGCAGCCCCACCATTCAAGGTCTACTCTATAGGACCTACTGCAGTTATGCCCTCCTGTCACATAAGCAACAAATGTGGCAATAAACATGAGAAAATCAGGCTTACAGTAATGTAGTGAATCACCTCAATGTTAAACTTGTGGGAATTTATGATGAAAACGACCCAAACAATGTAGAACAGTCCCCAAAAACAGATGCAGCAAACTCCAAATGCTAAACAAACTTGCCCTTGATGGAAGGTAGCCGGATAAATCAGCAACACAGCAGACCAAATAAAACAAATCATCTTATTTATTGTACAAGAATAAAAGTGAGCGCTTAAGCAGTGACAACCACTGCTTCATCAGACATTTTCTACAAACTACATCCACACATAAATAATGTTTGAAATCTAAGAAGGCCAATCATATTGGTGTAACAATTAATTAAACTTAATTGCATCTAGAGATAAAGTACTTTTTAAAGTAACAGTACATCAATACATTATAGCATGGTCCTATTAGCAAGTCAGTAAAATACAAAGTATAAAAATACATCCCTACAGATATATACCCTTATCATGATTAGTGCGCATGGGGCAATTTTAATTTCCTAGACTTAAGGGCTGGCTTCAGGGGCATATTATCATTAAGACCTTGTCCCCTATGTGCCCCTAGTCTTAGAATCCACTTTACTTCAAGATTCTCTGTTGAATTTACCAAATCTCCCAACCAAGCACTGATGTTTTGTACATGCAGGATTTGAAACAGGAAAGAATGTTCTTCGCCATTAGCCAAAGTGTGTTTGGCTAAGGCACTGTAGTCCTGCCCTCTCCTGGTACAATTAACATGGTCTCTAATTCTTCCTCTAAGGTGGCGGTTGTTTTTTCCTACATAGAATTGATAAGATATTCTACAATAAACAACGTACACCACGTTCTTAGTGTTACAGTTAGTGGCATTTTTTAGTTCCCATAGATGACCTGTATCCAGATGTTTAAAAAAATCGGGATTCATCTATGTACATGCACACTAATCATGATAAGGGTATATATATCTGTAGGGATGTATTTTTATACTTTGTATTTTGTATTTTACTGACTTGCTAATAGGACCATGCTATAATGTATTGGTGTACTGTTACTTTAAAAAGTAGTTTATCTCTAGATGCAATTAAGTTTAATTGTTACACCAATATGATTGGTCTTCTTGGATTTCAAACAGTATTTACATGTGGATGTAGTTTGTAGAAAATGTCTGATGAAGCAGTGGTTGTCACTGCGAAAGCACTCAATTTTATTCTTGTACAATAAATAAGATTTGTTTTATTTGGACTGCTGTGTTGCTGATTTATCCGTCTACCTTCCATCAAGGGCAAGATTGTTTAGCATTTGGAGTTTGCTGCATCTGTTTTTGTGGGAATTTATACAGAGATCAGTATAATATGCAGTCTAGTATCAGAAACGTATTTTGATTCCAGATTTTGGAAACCAGACATTTCTTAACAAATATTCCTACCTGTTTGAACAAAATTATAAAAATGGTGCATACAGGTTAAAGAGCGTCAACATTTTTCCTTGACACAGGTTTGGAGTAAAAGCATTCAGGAACTGTGAAAAAAACAATATCAAACAAACACAAACTTGGCTGAAACAGTAGCACTAGTGGCAAAGGTATCATCTGCGTACCTCTCACACTCTCAGCACAAGAAATCTGGACAAAGCCAGAAATAATGGAGGGGTCAAAGGTCCAAAAATAGGGACAGACAAATGTGCTAGAATAACAGGTTTTGCATTATTATGTATTTTCTGAAGGATATGAAATCTGAAACTCAAATATCTGTCATTATTGACTTCAATTCTCACTGATTTGAGAGAAAAATCACTTCCTGGAGCTCAAAGAAAAAGAATAGTTGTGTAAAATCTTACCATAACCATAGATGTCTTCTCTTCTAGATGTTGCAGTATCCATAACATGAGGGAGTCCACGTCCGGCTGACTCGTACGTCTGGCCATTTTACCAAAGTTAAAATGCTACTGTGAAGGTATGTGCAATGGCCTGCATCTCTCAGCGTATATCGGCCATAAACGGACATCAGCATGCACCTACCTCAGAACTGAATGCCGCCGACCACCAGCCTGAAGGGAGTGAGTATCCAGAAGTCAGGCAAGTATCAGGGTGGGGAAGGCAGGGGGAGGAAATCATACTGCAGCATATAGAGGAGAAGGACATCTACGGCTATGGTAAGATTTTACACAACTATTCTATGTCCTTCTATTCATATGCTGCAGTATCCATAACACGAGGGAGAATGCCAAAGCTCATGCAACAGAAGGGTTTGGATGAGGAACTAAATATTTTCCACAAATCCTTGCAGAATAGCCCTGACAAATCCTGCTCTGGACCTGGAGATGGTATCCAATTTGTAGTGTTTGGTGAAGGTGTGAACAGATGACCATGTAGCTGCCTCCAAAATGGAAGCTGAATCCAAACCTTTAAAGAAGGCCCTAGAAAAAGACACAGTCCTAGTGAGTGTGCCTTAACTGGACAAGGGAGATCTTTCCCATTTGTGGTGTAACAGAAGGTAATGGTTTCAGAAATCCAGGAGGAAATAGTTTGCTTGGAAACAGGATGCCCCAAAGCTCTTGGGTGATGAGAAATAAACAGCTTATCCGACTTACGGATGGGCTTGGTCTTGGCAAAGTAGTATCTGAGCTGTCTGTGAATATCCAAAGAATGAAGGATGCTTTCACTAGAGGATTGTGGAGAAGGAAAGAAGGTAGGGATATTGATGGCCTGATTTAGGGATAGCTCATTCACTACCTTCAGCATGAAAGAAGGGTTGGTGTGCAGGCATATCCTGTCCGGATGGAAAACTGTGAAGGGGGATGATGCCCCGAGGGCTTGCAGTTCAGAAACCCTTCTAGCTGAGGTAATAGCTATCAGGAGAACAGTTTTCCATGTGAAGTGCTGTAGAGAAGAGTCCTTAGCTAGCTCAAAAGGAGGTAAAGCAAGCTCTTCTAACACAAAATTGCGATCCCATGGGGGAGGGACTGGCATCCTTGGTGGTCTGATGTGTAGAACTCTTTTCAGAAATAGCTTGACGTCCAATCTGGATGCCAAGGGAGGAGTCAAAGGTAAACATGCTGAGATGGCAGATAAATGTGCTTTGATGGAAGAATATAAGCCAGTTTTCACCAGTTCACACAGGTAGGACAGGACCACTGGCAGTTTCGCAGACAGTGGTTCTAAACTAGGTTTTAGACACTAGACAGAAAACCCCTTCCATTTGGATAGATAGGAGTTTTTGGCCTCTTGCAGAACCTGTAGCACGTCCTCAGTGTAAAGGTGTCTAAAGGGAATCAAAGCCCTATCACCCACACAGAGTTAGCGTCAGGGTGGATATTTGAGGGTGTATGAGAGTTCCCTTGTCCTGTGTAAGTAGGTCCATCCTGAGGGGTAACTTGTGATGATTGCCCTTGGGTAGATGATAGAGAAGGGGGAACCAATGCTGTTTTGGCCAAAAGGGGGTCACCAGCAAGATGTTTGGTTGTTCTTTCTGAAGAAGAGGGAAGGGGGGGGAATGCATACATAAACATCCTCTTCTAAGGAAAGGAAAGAGCGTCCACCTTCCATGTCCCAGGGGTGTGTACCTTGTGCAGTATGTGGGAAGCTGTCTGTTCATGGGGGAGGCAAACATGTCTACCTGAGAAGTACCCCACTAATGGACCAGGTCCGGGAACACATCAGTATTTAACATCCATTCTTGTAATGGAGTCATGGACTTGCTTAGTGAGTCTGCCATCACTTTCTGAGCTGAATGAATGTAGACGGCTAGTACAGAAACCTGGCTCTGTTGAGTAATCTCCCACGCATACAGAGCCAATCTGCAAAGGATGTATAACTTTGTCTCTCCTTGACTGTTGATGTACCAGAGGACTGTGGTGTTGTCTGTGAACCATCTCACCACTCCTGGTAGAATTCAGGGCTTGAAGATTTGTAGGGCAAAATTCAAGGCCATCGTTCCTTTGATGTTGATATGCTCCCTCAACTGAGGAGGGGCCCAAATATCTCTCACCCTCCAATTCTCTAAGGTTGCACCCCAGCCCATGTCTGATGCATCCATGTACAGATCCTGGTTGGGGTGAAGAGGTTGGAGAAGGAGGCCCGGACTTTTTGAAATCTGTGAAATCCACCACTTTAGTTCTTTTATTAAACAGGGTAAGAGAAGGACTACAAACTCTACAGGATGAAGGTGTTGTTTCCAGACTGTCCTCAGGAACCACTGAAATTTCCTCATGTGTAGCCTTGACAAGGGTACCATAGGGATGGTGGAAGCCATGAATCCCAGGAGTCCCAGGAACTCTCTGGCAGACAGAGACTGTAGTGGAATTAGTCCCTGAAAATGAGTGGTGAGGGAGAGAATTTTTTCTGGGGGCAGGCAGGCCATCATTTGGACTGTGAGTATTCTGCAGCTTGGGAAGACATGGTCTTGGGAGGGGGTCAGAGAAGATTTTTGAAGGTTTAGGGTGAACACCAAACTCCTCAGCAGGGACACGGTGTAGTCCAGATGCTTCTGTACCAACATTGGGGATGAAGCCTGAATGAGGAGATTGTCCAAGTAAGGGAATATCTGAATACCACCTATTCTGCAGAAATCTATGACTGGGGCCAGACATTTTGTGAATACTCTGGGGCCACAGAGAGACCAAGTGGCAAAGCACAGAACTGAAAGTGTGAAGAATCCACAGAGAACCGAAGGAATTTCCTGAAGTGTGGGTAGATTGGAATGTGCAAGTAGGAATCCTTTATGTCCAGTGAAACCATGTAAGCTTGAAGGAGGATCAGGGGAAGGAGTGTAGGAAGAGTTAGCATGCGAAAGAAAGGGACCTTGAGAAAGGTGTTTAGGTGGGATAAGGCTAAGATAGGCCTTCATGGACCTTCTTTCCTGGGGACTAGAGATATTCTGGGTAGAATCTTTTCCCTTCTGATTTAGAGGCACCTCTTGGATGGTACCGCGGGATAGCAGGGAATGCAGGACTGGGAGAAAGGAGACCATTTGACCGAGGGTGGGTTGGATTCCTCTGAAGGATGGGCTGAATTCCAAAGTCATAACATAGCCTTGTCTGATGATGGTAAGGACCCAAGAGTCCTGGGTAATCTGTTTCTATGCTGGGAGGGACAGGGATAGGCAGAGAGAGAGAGGGGTAGATTGGTTGAGGGCCTGGTAGTCACAGACTACCAGGTTTGGCCTGAAAGGACTGCTTTGTGTAGGTGTTAAAGGGGAAGATCTAGAGGAGGAGGCCTGCTTTCTAGTACCCTTTTTTCTTTGGGAGAGAGGTGCTTAGAAGGTTTTCTCACAAAGCTTGTCCTGGCTGGGTAATTCCTCTGGAAATGGGGAACAGGAGACACAAAAATGTGCCTAAGGTTTTGTAGTTCTTTCCCCTTTTTCCTGAAGGGCCTTAAAGAGCTCAGTAACCACAGAGCCAAATAAGGCCTTGTTGTCTAAGGGTGTTGTCCATTAGTTTGGCTTGAATATCATCTGGCAAAGACTGCAGCCTGAGCCATAAATACCTCCTTAAGACCAACCCTGATGCTGCTGCCCTGGCAGAGGCCTCCACGGCATTGTAAATGCATTTTATGGAGCGTCTAGTTACCTGGCTGCAGGGCTTAAGAATGATAGATATTTTGACCTTGTTAGGGGACTCTGGTAATTCTGCAAATTGTTTAAAAGCATCTGCCAGAAGAGCCAATAAATACTTCGCCACACGGGTTTGATAGTTTATGGCTCTGACAGTCAAGGTGGCAGACGTATAAATTTTTTTGCCCAACCTCTCCATACTTCTGCTTTCCTTATCAGAGGGGAGCAAGGAAGTGGAGGGAAGCAATTTAGAAGTTTTATCTGCAGCTACAGAAATGGTGGATGGGTTAGCCGATATGGCCTTAAAGAGGAACTTAGCATCCTCAGGCACTTTGCAGAATCTATCAGGGTGTTTAAGGGCAAGAGGTTGTGAGTCTGGGGACTTGGAAGCAGCCAGAAATGCATCCAAAAAGGCAGGCAGGATGGGGGAATAGCAGAGGGGTAAGGGAGAGGACTCCATTTGTAAGAGGTCATAATACCTGTTTTGTCTCAGAGACCTGACAGCAATCTCATTTGAAAAAATCTTTCATTTGCACAATGGTCTCCCCAAATGTGATGTCTTCCCCAGGAGAATCTGTTCCATTAGACTCCTCCTCTGGGGAAGCATACCCCAGAGGAGAAGCAATCTGTTAGGATTAGGTTAGAGAATCATCCCCAGAGGAGTTTTCATCCTCAGATGAGGCCTTTTCCTAGGAGTGGAGGGAGGGGATGGCCTGGACAGGAGCTGGTGTCTGATGTAAGGCCATAAAATCATTGAAGAGGCCTTGAGTACAGGCCTACTAGTCAGGGGCTTGGTCAGTGGGTAGAACTTGTTGGCCCAAAGAAATATGTTTAGTTTTTTTTCTGCTTCTTCTTTGGGGCCTCCAACATACGGAGGAGAGTAGGAGGGCTGGACATTGGGCAACATTCAACGACATCTGAGAGAACATCTTCCTGAATCGCTATTTGAGTAACCCCATGTGGGCCTTAAAAAATGATAAGTTGTGGCTCCTCCCAGGTGCCCAGGTTACATGCCTGTGAGTCCTTCTGGGATGTGCTAGCAGTCTCCTTAACGGTTTCCCTCAAGGTACCTGTCAAAGAAGGTTCTGTGGTTTCTGATGCGGCTTCCAGGCCTTCATTGGCCTTGGGAGGAACGCCTGGAATAGAGGGAGCAGCAGTAGGATCAGGTCAAGGTTTCCTGGCCTTCTTGGTTTGCAGCTCTTCTGAAGGTCCTGACGTTGGATCCATATCCCATGCAAGGCGCTTCAGACATTGATTCTCTAGGTACAATCTGAGAGAAGTGAGACGGCTCCTAAGAGTTTTAGGTCTGAAGGCCTTACAAATCTCATATGATGCATGGTCGTGTTCTGGGCTTAGACAGAATAAACAGACCTTGTGCGAGTCTTTATACAAAATCTGCCTTCCACACTGACACTTGCCCTTCCTACCTGACATTAACTCACAAGAAAAACACAGTAGCAAAACAGGTAACAAAAAGCCCTATGGAGTATTTATCTGAACAGAGGCGAAGCACAAGGCAACTTTCCAAGGGAGCGACAACCGGAACTAGTAGTCAAACAGGTGGCAGAAAAGTTCTGAGGTAGGTGTGTGCTGACGTCTGCTTTATACCCGCCTGTTTATGGACGATGTATGCTGAGAGAAGCAGGGCCGTTGCATGTACCTTTGCAGTAGCATTCTAACTTTGGTAAAATGGCCAGATGTTATGGGTACTGCAGATATGAACAAAAGGACATCTTGGTTTCTGAGGCACTGTTCCACAAGTCATCAAAAAAACATGGGAGTTGCTGGAGGGAAGGGAGTTGAGGAAAAATGAAAATGGAGAACACAGATGGAACATTATGGTGAGTACCTCATAGCAAGACGTTGTCCCGTTCGATTCTCAGCTAGAGCGTCTTCTGTGTGGAGGCATACGTGAATGGGGCGTGCCTTAGTTGAAGGTTGTGCGTCAGGGCTGGTAACCCGGTACGTAAAAATCCACTACCAATCATTAGCGGACCGAAGTTCCGCTGTGGCGACCCCTAACCGGGAAAAGCCGAAAGACACCAACAAACATAACTTCTTAATCTGATACTGTCAATTTTCATTAATTCCTCAACATATGGGACAGAGACCCCAACTATCTGAATCCTGGGTAGATTCTAAGAAAGGATATTCCTGTATAGTGTAGAGCCGAAGGCTGCTTTTCCCCTCAAGACCAGTTCCAATCTGTAAGGAGTAATAAAGGTATGAGGGTTAGCCCAAGTTGCAGCTGCACAAATATCGTCAGTGGGAGTTCTGGATAGGAAGGCTTATGAAGGACCAAACCCAGTTTTTTTTTATAAAAGAAGGAAATACAATCAGTCAGCCTTTTTGATAAAGTTACATTTGAATCTGGCTGACCTATTTGGTTTCTGAAAAGGATACAAACAACTGGTCAGAGTGCCTAAATTTCTCAGATCTGTGCAGACAGAAACAATTGTCTATGAACACCCAATAAGTGTGACATGTATTCACCTTTGTTTGAGAAATTTGGAAAGAATACAGGAAGATTAATGGCTTGATTAATGACAGATCCTGACAACACTTTAGGAAGGAAAAAAGGAAGGGTTGGTTCTTCAAGACACTCTATCTTTGTGAAAGATTAAACAAGGAGGCTTTGAAGATAAGGCTTGCAGTTCTGATACTTTTCTAGCCAATGTTATAGCTATGATAAAATTGTTTTCCAAGTCAGATATCACAAATAATATCTCTCTGCAGGTTCAAATGGTCTCTGAGTTAGGGCCTGTAACATTAAGGTAAGATCCCAAGGTGGAGTAGGGTCCCTGAAAGGGGGGGGGGGGCTTTAGTAGAAAGGCTCATTTTACTAAGGCCTTACAAAAATGTGAAGATGCTAATGTAGAATTAGCAACTCCAATATGAAAATTGGAGATATCAGCTAGCTGAAACTTAATTGTAGAAGGACTAGCCCCTTCATTGAAAATGGAATTCAGAAATTCAAGTTTCTTATATACTGGTGCTAAAAAAGGTACTGTGTTCTGTTGTTGTGCCCAAAGAATAAATCTTTTCCATTTGCTCATGTAGAATTTTCTGGTGGAAGCCTGTGACAAGATCAAAAAAATGTGGTGCACTGAAGATGAAAGCTTTGGTTGTCTGGCTATTAATGAAATTGGAGATACCATGTGGTTAACTTGAGGACCAAGATGTCCAGTTGAATCATGTCTGTCAGGTGAAACAGGATGTCTGGAACTGGATCCAGAATCCAAGGTGGGTACAGTAGATGAGGCCAAGGGAAGAAAAAACAAATCTGTCGAGGCCAACAGGGGCAATGAGGATGATCTCACTCTTCAATCGGGATGCTTTCTGTAGAAATTTGGCAATTAGGGGAGTTGGAGGATAAGCATAGAGGAGACCTGTTATTCTGCTGACTTGAAAATGAATGGTTTGAACTCTCTAAGGGCAGAGATGCTATCACTGATGTTGTGTTGAAACTGGGTCCTATGAACTCTAGATACTGAGAAGGTTGAAATTAAGATTTCTTGTGGTTGATTGTGATGCCCAGATGGGAACAAGTCTGGAGTACATAGTCTTAAGTTGTTATCACTAGATACTTGGTCAAAGCCATAAGGCGCCAGTCATCCAGGTATGCAAACTCTCAAAATCTCTGCAGTCTGAAGTGGACTGCTATCACTGCCATCCATTTGGTAAGCACCCTGGGGGCTGTGGTGAAATCAAAGGGCAGTGCTCTGAACTGGTAGTGACTGGCTCCCAGCTAGAAGTGTAGGTATCTCCTGGACCATCTGTTCATTTTTATGTGGTAATACACATCCTGATGATCTATATAGCACATCCAGTTGTCCTTGTGCAGGAAAGGCAAAATGGACTGAACTGTGACCATCCAGAACTTGGTACACTGAACCAATTTGTTCAGAACATTGAGATACAAGATTGGTCTCCAGTTCCCTGTCTTCTTTGGTGCTGAAAAGAATCCTGAGCAAGTTCCAGACTCTTTTTGGTCTAGGGAGCCTCTTGGATAACTCTTTTTAACAGCCTTTGTATTTCTAAATTTGCTATCTTCCTCTGACTGGGTGGAACATCAGGAATTTTGTTCTGCAATGGCAGTGGTAGGGAAAAAGGAATTATATTGTCTCTGGAAATGATCCTCTACACCCAGCTATATTTTAAGTCTAGCCAGGCTCTCTGGTGCAGAGATAAATGATCCCAGACTGCCTACAGAGGTAGGCAATAGGGCTTCCTTTCAGAAGCGTTGATAAGGCCTGTCAGAGAAAGAATCTCTGGACAGGCATCCTCTGCTGCGTGGGTGGCATATTCCGTTGGATTTCACCCCTCTGCCTTGGGGGTAAGTTTTTCCACATGGATCATGGAATGGACCCTAGGATTTCTTGAACCACATCTTTTAACCACTTAACTGATTCCTGGAAAAGGCTCTTTGAGGAGTCAAAAAAATTTACACCAACAGAAGACAGGGTCTTTCCATCTTTCACACACCTGGAGAGTGTGCCTTTACCGTGGGGCCAAATAACGAACTTCCATCAAAATGAGCATTGATGAAGGATGACTTCAAGGGCTCCACAAAATCACACAGGAGCACCAAGGAATGTCTCCTGATGGAAATGCCTGAACCCGCCACTTTTGAGGCTCCTTCAGCTGCATGTGAAATAATCCTCATAGATGAATTTGAAATGGACTGATGAGTGGCTAACTGTGAAGCAATAGAAGACTCAGCCTCAGCAGTACTAGTCCCCGAGAGGGTTTTTGAGAGTTTCTTCATCAAATCCCTCTGTAATCTGGTCATGTGCACCAAATATTTCAAGGACCTGAGTGCAAAGGTCACTGATGCTTATACTCACTTCCAAAATCTGTCCAGCACCCTAGACTCCCTGTTGGGGGGGAGGAAAGAACTTTGTTCCACGAGTTCTTTTCTGGAGGCTGCTGCCACAACCATAGCATCTGCCAGTACTCCTTTGTTCCAAAACCCCCTTCCTTTTGGTGGTGCCAGGATCCTATCTGGTCTCTTGGGGATCAGCTGTACAGAATCTGGTTCCTTCCATGCCAGCTCACAGATCAAGTCAATAAGCTCATGAGTGGGCAGATTCACCCAGAAGGTAGATGGGCCAGCACAAAAAGCCTCCAGGAATACCGATTGCAATTGAGAAGGATTGTTGGCAGACCAACCACCCCATTGTTTCAGGATTTCTGAAATGTCTCCAAATGAAACATCATCAGTGATCTTGGGGATCCTTTCCCTTCACTGAAATCTGTATCTTCTGTGACTGACTCCTGAGTGGAGACCAAGTGCCTCCTCTTGCACTTCATCTACCTAGGGACTTCTTCGGTGGGATGCTCCTAAGTAGTATTGGAAGAGATAACAATGCCCTGTGGGGTCGCCTGGAGACTTTGGGCTAGCTGCTCCACTGTGGAATAGAATGTTGAGGCTCATGACACAAAGACATCTGAGAACCAGAAGGAAGATCCGAGTGAGAAGTCATCTGATCTGTAGATGGGAATACTCTCTCCACCACCTTGAAGGCATAATGCCCCAGGGAGAAAAACTGTCAGAATCAAGACGACATGCTTCTGGACTGATGGTTCCCTTTGACCTGAAGACACCACTCCCAAGACAGGAGTCAGAACCAAGCTATAGAATGCAGAGGATCCAAAAGGCAGAGACAGCTCTGACAACTTTGGAGTTAACCCTAATCCTTCGGATCCAACAATGAATCTTTGGGTCCAACAGCCCTCCAGGTGTAGAGGATTGAAAAGGCAGAGACAGCTCTGACAACTTTGGAGTTAACCCTAATCCTTCAGATCCAACAATGAATCTTTGGGTCCAACAGCCCTCCACCTCTGACACTCAGAGCTGGTAAGCTCAGAGAAGACATCTGATCCAAAGCTGGAGGTATCCTCGGATCCAAAGCAGATGGCACCCAAATATTCAGATTAGAGGGCTCCAAAACCAAAGGATGGCTCAAAGAAGGAGCTAGAATAGGCAGAATTATACAAGTTGAGGCCTCTGGACCCTTTGGGGTAGGGGGCCAGGAGAACTGTCATCTGAATTTGTGTAGAAAGAAACTTTCTCATCATTCTATCTATCTTCTGTAAGACTTCTGGATGAATGGGAAGAGGCGATGGAAGGAGAAAGACATCCTTCCAGGAAGGGTGATGGGAGTCAAGATGGGACTGGATCCAGAAATGAAGCACACCTGGTTCTGGGTAGTGGTTTTGGCTCTGAGGGAGTAGGATCCAAAGAGATGGACCTGGTGTCTAAAGTGGTAGGATCTGACTTGTGGTCTGTCAGATCCAGAGATTTCCTGATCTTCTTTCTTGGCTCTGAGGTCAGATTTGTAGAAGATTGAGATAAACCAGTTTGCTCTGAAGGCCTCTTTCTTGCCTCCTTTGTGTCAGACTTGGAGGACTGAGCTCCTGATAGTGATTCTCTGAAGGCCCAAGGAATGAGGCCTTTAACTATCAATTTATTCTTTCGATCTATAAAATTTACAAATAGAGCAGGTAGCCTGTAAATGCTCAGGTCCCAAACAGTAGAAGCACAATGAGTGGGCATCCGATAGGGAATTCTTGTGCCTGCATTTACCACGCTTCTTAAAACCTGAAGGTTAAGCTGCCATAGTCCCTCCCAGCAACAACTCATCAACTAGAAACAACAAAAAACAGGATCTTGAAAAAAAAAAGGAGTTTTTTTTTTTTTTAAACAATGGATAGGATGAAAGGTTAAATAACTACCAACAATGGTAGGAGAAATACCATCAAACAGTAAGTAAAAATATACCAACAATGGTAAAGAGATTACTCACATAAGAAAGAGAAAGCTGGCCGATAAAAGGGATAGAATTACTAACTATGGTAAAAGAGTTACCAACAGTAAGCAGAGATAATGGGTAAAGGGAGGAGAATAACTATAAATACCAGCAAGATAAACAACAAACAAAGCAGCACTTATCATTCTGTAGAAAAAGATTCTCTCGAAAATCATAGCAACCACGTCTGTTCCCAATGGCGGCAAACAAGATCTGGGGAAAGGGGGGACTACAGCACTATGGGTAAGGGAGGAGCTTGAGAGTTTGTGGTTTCCATGAGGTGTAGAACAGTGGCCATGTCAGACCCCAGGATCAGATCTGGATCCATATGTTGAGGAATGAATGAAAACTGACAACATTGGAACCATACATTTTATCAGGAACAGACCAAAAATATGTGGCAAAAATATGGACAGTGGGGTATTTTTCCCAACAAACAAAATACATCTAAGTTACACATCCTTCCAATGAATACCAGCTTCAGTGATTTTTTTTTTACACTAATGTATATGACCTAAGGAGCTATACCCCCAGCATCTCCCTTTTAGAAATATTAAATTAGAGTGTGAGTGTGAGTGTGAGTGTGAGTGTGTGTGTGTGTGTGTGTGTGTGGACTTAATGGCACTTTCCACATTACTGATCAGTCATGATCTGTTGTGCTGTCAATTCATGTTCATAAACCTGATAATGAATGGTATGTGGAAAGGTGAAAAGCAAGGTGGTAGAATTACAAAACCCACTCTTTCACCAGGAAACTGCTTTTTTTATCTTGATCAAAGCTACTGCCTCCTGAGTAAACCCTAAGACTGCAAATGCAGTAAAAGCAAAGAGCCAGTACAGTACTGCAGTAATCAGCTTTCAGAAGCAATTATGAGACTGAGATCCAAAAAAGGACTAAAAGAGAGCAGGCATTTTATGATACATGGGAAACATCCTAATTATGGATCTCTATAAATATGGAGCATTATGAACAATCTCCATAAAAACAGAGACAGTACAGTTGTGTAAAGTTGAACTTACCGTAACAGTAGATGTTTGAATGATTACTGCTACAGTAGCCTTAAATATTTGAGTTATATACTGCCAAAGATATAATGACCAGTCAGCTTCTAAAGCTTCAGTGCACCTTCCATCCTCTCAAACTGTGAAGAAGTGGTGGTTGATGCCTTTGATCTGGGGTTAGAGGCCAATAACAGTCACCTTTTGGACCACTGATCTCATTAAATCTCAATAAAAACCTTACTAGGATTCTAGTACTGATAAAAGTTCAAGCAAAACAACCATTTAACATAAGGTGAATTTGGAATTCCAAGATGGCTGCATATTGAGTAACAGCTTAATTCTGGCTCTCCCACTCTGGAAACAGAAACTTAGCAGAGAAAGCCAGTGGAACTAGATTTCTGGGTAAATTTCAGTAACTGACTAGTAAGTGCACTGCCTGGATGTCAGAAAAAAAGAAATTTAAAGGACCTGGAGGAAAACTGGCTACAGAAGGTGAGAAAAAAAACACAGACTGGAAGAAGTACTGCAGTTGTTTAGCAAGAAGCAGTGCAAGCTCCAGACACATGACTTCCAGTAACCTAGAGGAAAGTATAAAGCAGCTGCACACAGAACTGGTTAAAATAAACTAAACACTAATGGAGTATATCAACACAAACAATAAAAAGCTGGAAAAAATGGAAGAAGCTTTAAACAGATATTCAGATAAGGTGACAGAACTGCAAAACTCAAGAGGATGAAATAAAAAAGCTGTCTGAATATCAGACTATAAATTAAGAGATGTTTAAAAAAATAATAGAATTCGAGGACAGAGCACATAGAGAAAACCTGTGATTTTCTACTGTACCAGAGAAGCTGGAAGGAACAGACAGTATTAATTTTATGAAAGCACAAATAAGCAACTGGAGTGGTATTCCACAACAGAAATTGTTAACTGAAAAGGCACATTGCACTTATGCTCCAAATCTGGTTAACAGAAAACAACCTAGACCTTTAACAGTAAATATGCATTTCGGCATAAAGAGTTGATTCTGACAAAACTGTGGCAGAAGAACAAGGTACTAAAAGTGGAAGACAGCAAAGTGTTTGTGGAAAATGACTACTTACATCAGGCAGAAGAGGATTAAATATATTCCATTATTTAGGGAAGGTGGAGAAGCAGGTCTGAGATTCACACTGCTGTACCTAGCCATCTTCAAAATATTTTTCCCTGGTGGGACAAAATCATTTTTTGATGAAGTACATGCTAAGGAGGAAATACAGAAATCTGTTCAACAAAGGGTGGGCTACGAAACAGGAGGAGGTTCTGCTTCATGTCCTTCTGGTGATACGGACTACAGAGAGACTGAGCCCGTGAAATCTTTTCCATTCTTTCAATAGAAAATGCCTGAGAGAAGGAAGAAAACATAAGAGTCGACTAGAAGAATCAAGAATACACTGGAAATAAAACAGAGACAGGATTTGGGAGATGGTGATGAACAAGAATAAAGCTAATAACTTGGAAATTGGCAAATGTGGTGTGATAAAGCAATAATACTTGTGAAACATGACAGAACTAGAAAATCAGAAGATATGGACTTCCTTGGACTCTGTTAAACTTGTAGATGACTTAAAAGCATATGCCCTGCTTCATGTTATTAATGTTCAGAGAACAAAATCAGTAATTGGGAAGCTGACAAATGTGGGATTACAAAGCAATAATTATATCTATAAAACATGGCAGAACAAGAGGATTGGGAAATATTAGGTTTTCGTGGACTTTGTTAAACTTGTAGGGGACTCTAAAACATATGCTCTACATCATGTAATTAATCTTTGGAAAAATACTTGGGAGAGGAGAAGAGAAGGGAGAAAGTTAACTAAGTAAAAAAAAATCTTAAAGGTGTTACTTTAGTGGTATATGACTTTCTTTGCAAGCTATGAAGTAAAGCTTTTTCAGTTATTTTTAAATGTAATGGGATTATTATACACAGGTGATTTTTGTTTTTTTCCCCCCTCCCTTTCTCTCATACTTGCACAGGGGAATGACTGGGTCAAGACCCTTGGCTTTATCCAGTAACAAATTTTAACAGAAAGCAAGTAAATGAAACTGAATAGTGATTATTATAAGCCTTTTTTTCTGGTAAACAATGTATCCTTAGCAGTTTTGTGTCTTGTTTGCATGTCCCTAGAAAACAATCTGATAAAGATAAAAGGCTTGGAAAAAGTGTTTACTGTAAATATTAAAGTGTTTTCTCAGCTGGGAGAGCTATAAAGATAAGACAAAACCAGACAGCACTTGCTAAAAGAGCAGGCTGCATCACATGTCTTAGCATGAATAACCTTTCTTTTTGGTTAACCCTAGTCCGTCTGTGTGGCTATCAGTTTAGAACTTTTGCTCTCATTACGAAGGCAAAACAAATTTTGAAGATGTACATAGTTTTGTGTGTTATAATTAAGTTAATAGGTTTTAGAGGGGGTATGGGGGTGTTTATTTTTTGCTTGAGGTCTTTCAATAAAACAAAGTTTTGTAAGATGTGACATAGGCTCAAATGGATATGACAAGAAACAAGTGTATTAAAGACCAAGCTGCCAAACAGTATATGCATGTAACACAGAAGCTGGAACTAGACATTTAACAAAAAAGCAGCTATACATAAAAGGTGGGAACAATAACTATATAGAAAATTATGCTTTCTGTAATGTCTTTCAATTTGAATGGTCTCACAGATAAATACAAAAAAGAAACAGTAGTGAATTATATTTAAAAAATGTAGAGTATAAATAGCTATGCTACAGGAGACACACCTGGAAAGAAATGAACATGTGAATTTGATGAAGACAAGTTTAGGATGGTTATTCAGCAGAATACCTGGGGAAAAGGAAAAGAGGAGTACTTATTTTAATTGCAAGTGGAGCTCCAATAGCGATAGAGGAGGAAAAAAGACAATAATGGTAGATCTGAATTCCTAAGGGGCTACTGGCAAGGGAGGAGGATTGCACTGGCATGTATTTATATTCCACCTAAAACTGCTGTAATGGAGTTTAAGAAAATTCTAGGAGAAATAATCAGCTTTCAGCAAGGAATATTACTTACAGGTGAGGAATGGAATTTGGTTTGCAACAGTGAAGATGTGTCTGAGGGACCCAGATGGGAAAATATAAAACTGGAAGGTAGATTTTTGAAGACATTTATGAAAATGTTTGGCATGGAAGATTTGAATTCAGTAGTAAAATTTCAGACTGAATTTACATATTATTCTCCAAGATACAAAAACTGGGCTAGGCTAGATGCAACTTATATTTCACAGGAACCTGTACACTTAATTGAAGGTACTATACACACTGAGCAGAGTGGATGAGAGCTGTTGACTCCAACTCTTAGCTGAGATATATAAGTATCCTGTTTTTTTTTCGATTATTTATACAGTTTATTGTTTCTAGCAATTTATATATAGCACTTTTATTGTAATCTGCACGGGTAACTGATTTGTTTGCAGTTAAAGCATTGTGTATCTTTACAAATCTTTATCGGTTTAAAAACTTTCATTTTGTGGCTTTCTCTAGTGCTTTGTAGGCTAATAGCTGCAGGCTAGTGGGGGCTGGTTCTTTTGTGTTTTTGTAAAAAAAAAAAAGTTTTTCTGGTATTTAAGCCCTAACTTTGAGAGAGTTTCTGTCTATACACACTGAGCAGAGTGGATGAGAGCTGTTGGCTCCAACTCTTAGCTGAGATATACAATTATCCTGTTTTTTTTTAGATTATTTATACAGTTTATTGTTTCTAGCAATTTATATATAGCACTTTTACTGTAATCTGCACGGGTAACTGATTTGTTTGCAGTTAAAGCATTGTGTATCTTTACAAATCTTTATCTGTTTAAAAACTTTCATTTTGTGGCTTTCTCTAGTGCTTTGTAGGCTAATAGCTCCCCACCCACTCTCCCTGTTGGTGTCTTGTGTTATACTTGGTGGCTTTGCAGTTGCCCGCCCCTACTGTAAATCTGATCTGGGACACTCCTCCCAGTCTAGTGTCATTAGCTCATTCTACCCAATACAGAGAGAGCATTTGATAAGGCCTTCTGTTTCTCCTTTTTCTCTTAAAAAAAAATAAATAAAAAACATTTTTGCCTGAATTTCCTTATGTTCTGACTGTGCTTCTCAAACATTTTGGAAATATAGAGTATATTTTAGAGCATTTATTATAACTGTTATTGCCTTAATATTGCTACAACTCAAGTGCTCTAGGTTGCACTGCATCTGAAGTGTTTGTGTGTTTTAGCTGCTTTTCTGTATATATAGACTTCTCTATATATGTAGACTAGCTACTTATTCTGCTGTATTACTGCCACTTAAATCGTTTTTCAGTTGTGCACTTGCCTTGCTTCATTTAAAAAGTTTTAAATTGCTAATTTTGTAGAGTTTTAATTGCATTTACTGTTTAGGACTACACACGCAAGTGTGTTAGACTTTTCTGTGTTTATTTACTGTATTATTGCATTGCTTAGCCTGTTTCAACAACAACAAAAAAAAAAAAAATATATATATATATATATATATATATAAAATGTACTACCTTGTTTGCTCGTTTCCCACCTTTTCTACCCAGTCCATATCCCAGGCCTTGCTTGTCTCAGGACTTTATTTTCTGTGCTCAGAGCTATCCAGACCTTGCTGTGGCAGAGGGAAGTCCTACTGCCTACCAGTGGGACTGGTGAGCATTGTACTGCCTATATAACGCTAGAGGAGTGGTTTCCAGCTCTGAAATTGTAATGTTATTAGCCTTTTTGGGCTGATTTCTATCCCTTTCAACTTTCTGGCTTAAAAATGCGTGTGTTTGCACATTTTTCACATCGTGCAGCACTACGAGGCTACAGTTAAAGTATTCCAGGTGCCAGAAAGTCTGCTCTTCAAATTTTCCTTTAAAACTAGCTGGTTTCTCAGTAGTAGCACTAAAATCTGAACCCCAGCACTTTCTCTAGAACCTGCTGTAAAGCACTAGGAAGCCTGAAACTGATACAAGCACTCAGCTCTCCTTGTCAATAAGGAGAAATTAATCATAGGCACTAAACAGCCTACAATTGCAAAGTACCTTGCAATGGTAAGGGAAAACAGCTCTTAAACCTTACAAAAAAGCACCTAAACAATCATGTCCAAGGGTCAGCTTCCAGTGGTTTCTCCTGTCCACCTGGTGAATCTGGGCATACTGGGGCAATGTGGCAACTGCCTCATGTACACAGACAATCCTCTCCTCCTACCACCCAACACTACAACCTGCGAGAGATGCACTTACATAGCCAAACTGGAAGCAAAGCTCTCTCCGGTCAAGACTGTGCTAGACAGTCAAGAGGAGAAGGCTAACACCTGCATTACACCTCTAGCAACTCATAGCCCTTCAAAACCCACACCACCAACTCCCACACATAGCAACACTAAACCCACATATGTGGAGGCCCTTAACATTAACCTGCCCAAGCAACAAGGACCTCCAAAGCCGAAACGCAAACAAACACCAGTCACAACCACAGTGACACATAGCTCACAACACCAGTGTGTCACCCAACAACAGCCCCTAAGGCAAGACAATGTACCCAACACTTTAGTCATAGGTGATAGTCAGGCATACTGATGTCCCACTCACTAGGCTGAACAAGGAGAAAATTACAGTCAGCTGCCTGTCAGGTGCCAGGATCTGCCACATAACGCATGCATTCAAGTCACTCCACAACAAGTACAAATACGACTATGTCATTGTCCATGCTGGAGTAAATGACTTGAGACATACCTCCCTGGACTACATGAAAAGAGACATGGAAGAGCTCTTGGATCATGTGACCCAGGCAGGTATGACTCTAGCCCTGAGTAGCATCCTGCCTTCGCCCAGAATGATACCACAGTATAAGGACAAAATGATTGACTTCAACAATTGGCTAAGCTTCTGGTGTCATTCAAAGGGGATCCAGTATTTGTCTGCCTGGGAAGACATGATCGACAAACCACGATGCTTTGCCAGAGATGGTCTGCATCTGTCACCCCTGGGATTCAGGTTACCGGCTAAAGCTCTTGCCACCCCTATAGTGCCTTTTTTGGTAAGGTTCAAAGGATAAAACCACCACTGTAACAGATACAAGCATGCAAAATCTGAAGGTAATGCTAGAAGTCTAAACCTCAAAATGCACTCTCTCGAGGCACTCCTAAAAATGGAGAACATCTATATCTGTGCAGTGACTGAGACTTGGTTCAAAGCTCCAGAGAGCACCCCTGCAATACCAGGCTACAATTCTTACCACACTTTTCAGCTACACAACCAAGACCGAAACACTAAAGGTGGAGGAGTGTCCATATTCACCAAGGATATTCACACCTCCAGGCTAGTTGCCCAACACAATGCATCTGAAATTCTCCAGGTGCAACTAACACTAGGTAAGACTGCAATCCAAATTGTAGCTTGCTACAGATTCCAAACCATACCCCAAGATTCTCACTACACCTTCCTAAACATACTGGAAAATATTAAGATACAACCAAACACCCTAATACTAGGTGATTTCAACTACCCTGCCATTAATTGGGAAAACTACTCGGGTACCAACTCCTTTTCCCAACGGTTCTTGGAATTCATAAATTCCAACGCCCTGGATCAACTAATCCACTGTCCCACCAGGGGCTCCAATATCCTAGACCTGGTCATTACAAACATGGGAGATAGATGCTCCACACCAGTGGTCACCCCCTCATTGGTCAGGTCTGACCATAAGCAAATCACCCTTAACATCCACATCCCACCCCCAACCCACAGTAAGGAAACCTCCTTAAAAAACTTCTCCAAAGCCAACTTCATGCTACTGAAGTCAGAAGTGACAAACTTCACAACACCTACGCAGACGAGATCTGGAAGTTCGACTGCAGAATCCTACACTAAGGCACTGTACGAGCACATCCACTCGTGCATGAATCGTGCCATCCCAAATAGAACCAAGATGCTCTTCTCCAAAAAAAAGGAAGCCAATCTGGTGGTCCCCTGCTATAAACAAACTATACAACAGAAGGAAGAAACTGTTGCAGAAAAGAGGAAAATCCCAGGATGCAAAAAACTCCCTCACCAGCCACAGTAAGACGCTGAGATCCCTCATAAAATCCTCAAAAGCTTGTTACGAAAATAAAATTGCCAAAGATTCCAAAGACAACCGCAAGGCATTCTATAGTTATGTCAAGAATCTAAATGGCAATGCTCAGATCTGCTCTGAGCTACAACAGAATGGCATTAAATATACTGATCCCAAGGATATTGCCAATATCCTGGCAGATCGATTTAGTGCCAACTTCACTCCCCTCTTACCCCCTAAAGGGCCCATCTCAATACCAAAAGATTGTCAAATTCTGATAATCACAGCCACACAGGTAGAAACAGCACTCTCCAAAGCTAAGAATACAGCATCCATGGGACCAGATGACATCCCAGGCTGTGTACTACATGAACTACAAAATGAACTGGCACCCCACCTAAGTGTCATGTTTAATCATAGCCTCACCTCAGGCTTTGTGCCCACTGAGTGGCGCACAGCTATAGTTATCCCGATCCACAAGGGAGGATCCACCTTGGAGCCCGGGAACTACCGTCCCATCAGTCTGACAAGCCTGATCTGCAAGGGCATGGAACGCATTATCATGGAACTTATAAACAAAGACATTGGCAACCTCCGGACACTGGACCCCACCCAGTTTGGGTTTGTGAAGGGCCGATCTTGTCTCCTGAATCTGATTGACTTCTTTGAATCGGTCTCCAGAGCTGTGGACGAGGGTAAGGAGGTCCACACAGCCTATCTGGACCTTGCCAAGGCCTTCAACACCATCCCCCACTCTGGAATCATAGATAAACTTACTATGCTGGGCATAAATCCCTACGTCACTTGATGGGTTGCCAACTGGCTTACTGACAGAACCCAGACTGTAAAAGTAGCCGACTCCAAATCCAGATCCAGACAAGTGGAGTATCTCAGGGTTCAGTCCTGGGACCACTCTTGTTTGGCATCTACTTCTCTGAAGTACAGGCCAACACTAAGGGACTCTGGCTAACAAAGTTTGCAGATGACTGCAAACTGGGGGCCATTATTGAATCCCCAAATGATGTGGATATTCTACAAAAGGGCCTTACAGAAACAGATGCCTGGTGCAGAGCCATGGGCTCAAGTTTAATGCCAAGAAATGTACAGTCATCCCCTTTGGACAAAAACATGTACCCATGAACTACCACATAGGTGGCAGGACACTAAACATCGAAAGTGCGATGAGAGACTTAGGGACACAAGTGGACAGTGGTCTCACTTTCGATAACCACATTGCCACAACAGTCAGGAAATCCTTCTACATGGCACACCTCATCACTAAGGGCTTTTCATCCAGGAAAAAAGGAGGTCATTGTCCCACTGTACTCATCCCTCATTAGACCCATTATAGAGTATAATGCCCATTTGGCATGTACCTCACAAGACATCTGCAACAGCTGGAAAGGCCACAGAAATACCTCACTAAAAGAATCACAGGCCTAAAGCAGATGCCATATGCTGACCGTCTAAAAAAAACTCCAGCTATACTCTGTGGCATATCATCTACTCAGAGGCAATCGCTGCTTAACATACAAGGCCATGTCAAACCCTGAGCTGTTGGACATGCTCCACTTAAAGAAATCCCAATCCCTCAGAGCCACACGCTCCAGGGATCTAAATCTTATCATCACAATGAACAAAACATGCTGGAGGGATAAGTTCCTGACCCAGATGCTCCCCATACTCTGGAATAGACTGCCCATACATGTCAAGCAGAGCACCCCATTGGCCCTCTTCAAAAGGAACCTTAATGATTGGATGGGAGATGGGAAATTCACCCCGGGGATCATGTCAGTCGCCCTGCTAGACAGGGGCCCAGAGAAGTAAAAATTGTGGGAAAAAATTTCCAGGGAATTGTTATGGCTAGGCTTGCATAGACCTTAGGGCCGATAGCCTAGTACCAACCTATGAACCTACGAAACACACCCAATAACTATTTCAGATCATGTGCCAGTAATAACTAAAATAAAAACACAAGGTAATGAAACAAACATGCGCTTCCCCACGCATTTGTTGAAAAAAGAGGAATTTAAGGAATGGGTTTTGGAAATTATTCAGGAGCTATTAAAGATATGGTTAAGAAGTAACAAAAACTATTTAGACGGACTGACAAATGTTAAAATATTGCAAAATAGGAGAATTCCTACAGAACAAGAAGAGCCGCAACTGCAGAATGCTAAACAGAAAATAAGGGATTACCTCGATAATATGCATGAGTTTAGAAAGATTGTTGTCAAGCAACTGATTTTTCATAATTCTAGAACACAAAAACTTTTAGCACAACAACTCAGGCAACAAAAAGTAGAAAAGACTGTCACCAAGCTTAGGGAGCTTATAACAAGGAAGATAAAGGATCTTGTAGAAGTATTAGAAATATTTTGGAAATTTTATGAAAGTCTGTATAAAGCAGTGACATATGGAAATCAAGAAAAGGTGCAAATGGAAATGTTTATGGAAGAATTAAATATGACAAGGTTAGAGGTAGATGAGGGTCAATTACTAATAGGACAGGAGGGGATGAGATAAAAATGGTGATATATAACCAATCTATAGGAAAAGTCCCCAGGAATAGATGGTATTAATGTGGAAGTTTGAAAGCTAGGAGGGAAAAACTGATAAAAATCTGGAAGGTTTTGTTTAACAGTATTTTACGAGAAAGAGAAGTACTAACATCCTGGAAGAAAGCAGTGGTAGTTGTAATACCTTAAGAAGGTAAAGATCCATAGGATCCAGCTTCATACAGGCCCATTTCAATCCTAAACTATGATTATAAAGTGATCATTTTTATTTTACATTTGTTTACTGGAAAAGTCCAGCTGGGCACAAGGTCCATTTTCAGGGGAGGCCCGGGGAGAAAAGCTCCAAAAATACAACACATAGGAGAAATATAAGCACACAATAAAGTAGAAATTACAAAACTCATTAAATAAAATTTCAAAAAACACAAAATCAGAATTTAAAAGACATACATAATTTAGGCTTAAAATCTGCAATGTAGTAAGCACATACATAATATTTAAGGACAAAAATATGCAAGGTGGTTAAGAATATTCAGTGTATGGAACTGCTTTTGGGAACAGGTAGTGGTTGGTACTATAACAGATAGGTCTTGTTTCTTGTTTCTATACAATAGATATCAAGAGTAGTCACATTCTTTGAGGTATGATCAGTATAACAGCCATTCCAGGGGAACTGCTATTACATAATAATGTTACCCTAACAGTGCATTGGTATGTATTATCCTGGGGAGTAACAGCTGCATAGCCACTTGTTTGAAAAGTGGGTCTTCAGTAGTTTTTTTAATTACATAGTTTCTGTCTATAATGGCTAAAAGAATAGCAGAAGTGATGCCAGGATTGACAGATAAGGATCAATGTGGTTTTGTGGAGGGGAGGCAAACATTTGCTAACATTAACAGAACATGGATGATCCAGAGGGGATCAGAATGTAAGAAAATACCACAGTTGACAGACTAAGCTGGGACATCATGAACAGGGCAATGGAAGTATTTGCTTTCTCTCAGAAAATTATAAGACTGATTAAGGATTATATACGAGGGATCCAAGGTGAAACTTAAAGTGGGTGAGGTCCTCTTTGATCATTTCTGTTTGAGTAGAAGAACTAGGCAGGAGTGTCCTCTTTCCCCTTTGTTGTTTGCATTATACTTAGAACCATTGGCAAAGAAAATAAGGGACTCAGAAATTCAAGGATATAATTGGTATGGTAGTCAAGAAAAGCTTGTACTATTTGCAGATGATATTTTATACCTGACAAAACCGAAAAGGGAGATTACAGTGTTGTGGAACATTTTAAGAGCGTTTCAGATCTTCTCAGGATACAAAATGAATGAAGGTAAAGCAAAGGGAATAGCAGTAAATTAGGGTCTATATTATATACCCGAAAACTTAAAATCTCAAGCGCTCACATGAGCGAATATGCAGATACTCTAAATCGCTATTGTGGGGGGCTGCACCCCCCACTAAATATATATTCCAACTCCGAGATCGCACTACAGTGAGAAAAGGGCAAATATCCCAATCTCCACTGTACTGCGATCCAACAAAATGGATATCGAATTTCTGCTCATGTGAGCGCTCGAGATTTTAAGTTTTCGGTGATCTAAAGTAGACCCGTAAATTATGTACCCACACACAAACTGGTCCAGCAATATCGATATTTATGGGGACATGATAAAATGAAGTATTTAGGAGTATGGATTAAAATTACTCCTTTGTGGCGGCTAAGGATATGAGAGACGACTAAACAAAAGATAATACAAAAACTGAGAAACTGGAAGATTTGTTATATGGCTATGGCTAGTAAGATACAAGCAGTTAAGATGTTTTTAGTCCCTTTAGTTTTATACACAGGTTAGGCATATTTTTATCAACCAGAGGAGAAGGTATGATTAGCAATTAAAAAGAGCTGAAGGATTTTATCTTGTAGGGGAAGACGGCAAGGGTGAAGTGGGATAAGTTGATTCTTCCAATAGAACAAGGCGGCCTAGAATTACCCGATTAGAACTGGTATTTTAGAGAAACAGCGTTAAGGTTTAATACATTGCACAAGCAAAAAAACTATAATTCAAAGTAGAAAGGGATGATGATGATTACAGGGGAAAAGCTCAAGAAACAAGGAGAGACTGGGATTTGGATGCAGACCCTTAAGGAAAATGAAAATAATCATACAGAATATTATATCCATAAAGTAGGAGAAAGTATTTTAAGAACTAAGCCAGCACGGGAATGGAGAAAAGAGATTTTGCAGATAGGACTGACTGCAATTATACATACAGATATTTGGCAAGAGGAGGCTGGAATTTATAGGGGAAAACTGGCAAAGGATCCAAGGTATTAGGAGCAAATAACTATAAAGAGAAAGGTAACAGAATGGGAAGATGTCAAGAATTTATTTGGACTGCAGGTTACAGACTGCCTTCCCTATCAAGGATTGAAATCAGGATTGATATCAGAGTATAGGCAAAGAGAAATAAATAGGGGGTCCTTAACAAAAGACCAGCACTGGTAGAGTTTTCAATAGAATCTAGAACAGAAGCTGCAATTAAAAAAGGAATAATTAGTATAACATATAAAATATTGCAAGACAACTAGTAAGAATCAATCAGTGGAGCTTAGAAAGGATTGTGAAGAGAGACTGGATAAGCAATTCACAAAGAGACAATAGGGAATATATGTACATCTTCCAAATATGCAACAAAGTCTAAAAGATTTAGGATCTTTGTGTGGTTGTATTTACATAGGTATTTTTTATATCCCAACTAGACTCCAAATACTTTTTCCTCAGGTAGACAGTAAATGTTGGAGGTGTGATGGGGAAGAGAAAGGTCACTGGGAACATATTTTCTGGGAGTGTAATGAGTTGGCAGACTTAAAGATTCCCTACAGACTGCTTTGTCAGAGATACTGGGAGAGCAAACTGGTGTAACTAAGGAAATGATATTTTTGAGCTGTGACACAGAATCTGAACTGCCTAGACATAGTAAGGCCTTGCTGAGTCTAATTATGGTGGCTGCTAAAAAAGCAATTACTAGAATATTGAAATCAAAGTCTAAACCAACTTTACTAGAAATAGTGAATATAGTAACAGAGATAAAACAACTGGAATTCTGATCTTTAGAAAAGGGATGGAGCACACTACATAGGAAAACATGGGAAATGTGGAAATATTATATGCAGAGGAGGAACAAGGTTCAAAAGAAGGCAGGAATTGAATGAGCTATGTAATATTTAATTGATAATGACTGGCTATATTATAAGTGATGTATAATGTTAGCAACTACAATTGTCTCAACGGAGTCTGTGATGTATAATGTTTACAACTAAAATTGTATTATTGTGGTTTGTTTTCATGTATACAAATGTAAGACTGGCTATGTCAACTTAATAAAGATTTTTTTTGTTTAAAATATAAGGTGATTTTTTTTGGGTTTTCAAACTGTGAAGAAGGTTGAGCTGAGCTGACTAAAAGAAAAGTTTGGATGCAAAGAGCTTTCCTGCCAGCAGAAAGAGGGAAGCTGAGCCCTGTAAGGACTATACTAGGAACAACAAAACATAAATATCCACACCCTGGCATAAAACACACTGAAAAACATGGGGGTGGGGAAGACCAGCTAATGCAGCAGTGATCATTCAAACATCTGCTGTTACAGTCATTTCAACTTACACAACCGTATAATGTTCCATCATATTGATCACTGCTGGTGTAGCTTTAGCTGTATGGGTAGATTACCATAGCTAACCACATTTGGGAGGTGGAAGGAGAAGAGTCAAGGAACCTCTGGAGAATGGTTCTAGCAAAGTTTGATCTGGACCTACAGAAGGAATCAAGCTTACAGTACTTTGTAAAAGTATATATAGAGTACCAAGTTGCAGCTTCTAGAATATTTCTAGAATCCAACCCTTTCCAAAGCCATACATGAAGCAAACGTCCTGGTAGAGAGGACCTTGACCCTGCCTGGAATAAATTTCTTATAGTGAGTATGATAAAAGGTAATAGCCTTATGCAACTATCTGGAAACAGTCTATTTTGATACTTGTTATCCCTTCTTACATTCACAAGAAATAAACAATTGATTCAAAGATCTGAGAGATATAGTTTTGTCAAGAAAGTACCGGAGTTGTCTATGGACATCTAAGGTATGGAGTATCCTTTCTCCTTTAGTTTCAGATTCAGTAAAAAATGGGGACATGGATAGTTTGACTTAAAGTAAACTCAGATACCATTCTAGACATAGAAAAAATGATTAGTTCTCAAACAAACCCTATCCGTATGAAAAATGAGGTAGGATGGACTCACCACAAGAGCTTGCAACTCAGATACCCTTGTTGCAGAGGTCAGAGCAATCAGTAGAACAGTTTTCCATGTTAAGAGCCTCAAATAAGCCACATTAGCTGTTTCAAATAGGGCAAGTGTAAGCTTCTCTAGCATAAAATTAAGATCCCAAGGAGGGCCCACAAGTTTACTTGGTGGCCTCTTATGCAAAACCACTTTCAAGAACATTTTGACATGAGACTGCCTTGAAAGTTAAGGATCTATGAGCAGACATTCTGAAATAACCAATAAATGAACATTGATAGAGGAAAAAGAAAGGCCATAGGATAGCAACTCACACAAATATTGTAAAATCAGTCAAGAACTAGAAAACCTTTTCCATTTGCTAACATATGATCTTCTAGTAGCAGGATTTCTTGTTCCAATAATACCCGCTGAGCATCCACAGTAAGCAGGGCTCTAAAAGTTATTAAGACTTTATAAACCAGGCAGTCAATGCAAACTGATAGACATTGGAGTGTATCAAATGCTGTTCTTGTGTAAGTAGATCCAGTCTGTGTGGAAGCTTGTGGTAATTTCCCCTGATCATTTCCGAAAGAAGGAAGAACCACAGTTGCCTAGGCCAGAAGAAGTCATCACAATGATCTTGGGGGATTCCTTGTGAATTTTCAGAAGTACACCGGAAATTAGTGGAAAGGGTAGAATAGCATGCAGGAACATTCTTGTCCAAAGAAAAGAAAAGACCTTCTTGCACACAGTCCCAGAACAGAATCTTGCCACTGAATTGTTCATAGAGGAGACACACATGCCTACTGGAGGATCTCCCCACAGGTGGATCAAATGTTGGTATATCCCTGATCAAGCTTCCATTTGTGAGGGTCTGCCCAAGTCCTGCTCAGCTTGTCTGCTACACAACTTTACTCTGATGAAGCAACAAAATCAATCCAGAAACTAAGAACAGTCACACTGGTGGGAAAACACTTCAGAGTAGAGTGCCTCTTCAAAACAAATTTATTACTTAAAAAACTCATGAAACAACAATGGAGGTTAAGCGTTTTTGTCCTCTGGTAACTGGACTTCATCAGAACAATTACCCATTTGTCAAGAGGCCTTTTTATACATCATACTAAATTAATTGATTAGACAACATTCAAATTAGTAAAATTTCCTCAGAGTGCCAGCATAAACAGATATTATGTTGTAAAATCCACTAGTAAAAACACGTAACAGTTGCAAAGAAATAATTTACAACAATGCGCAGTGCACTTGAAAGATTACTGCAGCTAAAATTTAAAAATTTTTTCAGTTTTTTATATAATACTTAACTAAAAATTTTTCGTACCCTACGTGACATTTCAAATGCGTACCCTATGGCATCAATGCATAATTACCCAAAATAATATCCAGCTTTGAGTTTAGTATGCTGGAAATTGAAACATTTTCATTTAAACCTGGTAGCTGAGTGGCATTGGTCCTAAGTTGCCATTTAAGTTCTAAAAATTCTAAGAAGTCATCACTTGGCTCACCTAAGTTAACTTGCTCAATAATGCAAAACCTGAACTGGTGCGTAGGGTTGGATTTAATTTGCCTATATAGGACGTTGTTTTCATCCTTCTGCTTGATGTCATATATGTGTTGCTATATCCTTTGCCTGCATTTACATTTAGTTTTCCCTATGTAGAAAGCTGTGCAAAGTGTGCATAACCCTAGATAAACAATGCCCTTGGTGGAACATGTAAACCTGCCACTAGGTTTTATGTACTCAAAGCCATGTATATTAAAGGAAGAACCTTCCATGACATACTTGCATTTATTACAGTTTCTGCACTTGACCATTCTTCCCTTATTTTCACATCTTCCCATTCTTTCCAGTATCAGTTTAAAACTAGGAACTGTTTTGTATATCACTACTGGTCTTTTTCCCACTGCACTAAGGTGGTCCGGGTTGACTTCAAAGATAGTCCAATTTCTTCTAAAATCTCCCTTAAGCCATCAAATTCATTAGTGTAAGTCAACACCATTCCATTGTTGAATTGTTTGCCACTTGTTCCCTCTACATGTCACCCGTTCTATCACTAGGGGTGGTGAGTGTACCATTAGACCTTCCTAATAGTGGAATAATTCCTCCTGACACCATTCTTGTTAGTCTCACGCACTGCCCCCTTTACAATCAACCTTTTTTGGTGTAGTGGATGCATACTTTCAAAGTGTAACAGAGAGTTGGAATAACTAGGTTTCCTGACTTCTTAGAATTTTTATTACTTAAATGGCAACTTAGGACTAATGCCACCTAACTACCAGGTTTAAATGAATTATGCACTGATGCCATAGGGTATGAAACATTTTTTAGTTGAGTATTATATAAAAAAACTGAAAAAAAATTTTTAATTTTAGCTGCAGTAATCTTTCAAGTGCACTGCGCATTATTGTAAATTATTTCTTTGTAACTGTTACATGTTTTTACTAGTAGGTTTTACAACATAGTATCTGTTTATGCTGGCACTTTGAGGAAATTTTACTATTTTGAATATTATGTAATCAATTAATTTAGTATGATCTATAAAAAGGCTTCTTGACTTATGGGTAATTGTTCTGATGAAGTCCAGTTACCAGAGGATGAAAGCACTTAACCTCCATTGTTGTTTCATGAGTGTTTTTAAGTAATAAATTGTTTTGAGCAGCACTCGACTCTGAAGTCTTTTCCCACCAGTGTGACTGTTCTTTACTCTGATGAAACATAGGATGCCTGTAGAGTGAGACTGTGTTGTGAAGCTATATCCCAAGCTAAGACAGCTAGTCTGCAAAAGGATACATCCTGTTACTTCTTTGCTTCTTGATGTACCACATGACTGTGGAACTGTCTGAAACTACTTTGAAGTGATCCCAGATGCCAAGGACTGTTCAGAGAGTTGATTGCCTTGAACATATGCTTATATCTGTCCTTGGCATCCCACACCTCTGGACTTTATCTCTCCAGAAACTGCTCCCCCATGCAAAGGGTCTGTGGTGACTTGACTGCTTTGGAGGAGGATGGGAAAAGGGAAGATCTGGATTTATGGATACTGTTTGTCCCATCTTTCTGACAAACCCCAGTACTGGGATTTGAAAAAATAAAGGGTGTTGATGCTGGGGCCAAACAGATTTCAGATATGACTATCTCTGTCATTTGTTGTTCTCCCAGGGGTATCATGAGAATCATAGATGTCATACGACCCAAAAATCCTAAGGTATTCTCTCGCACTGACTGAAGGAAAACCTTAGAAACAGATCTAAGTAAGGATGTACTTTACTCTTGTGGAAGAAAAGTTCTTTGAACTGAGGTGTCTAGCCGACAATCTAGGAATACAATCCTGTGTGAGGGAGACAAGAAAGACTTTTGACTGTTCTCTTGGAATCCTAACTTGTGTAAGAGATCTGTCACCTAAGAGAGACATGATTCCTGACACTTCAAAAAAGACTCTATATACATAAGCAAGTAATCTAAATATGGAAAAATTGGCCTGCAATGAACAATAATTGCAGCTAGACATTTTGTGAACAGTCTTGGTGCAGTAGGTAGCCCAAAGGTTAAGGCAGAGAAAGTACAGTTGTGTAAAATTTTACCATAACAGCAGATACCCTTCTCTTCACTGTTGTAGTATTTTAATGTAAATGATCACTACCAAGGATAAGCCAACTTCCTGCCAATATACCAAATGCTTTGGAATTTATAGACACCGTACATCACACTTGCGCTCCCCGCACAAGGTGTAGGACATAAAGGTGATGTACAGAGGCACATATCTCAAAAATGAAAAGCCCCCAGGAGGAATAGAATATCCCAGAGACCAGTAGAACATCTGCATCCAGAAGGAGAAAAAAAAATCCCTGGCCTGGAAATAAAGAAGAATATGGCAGAGCAGAAGGGGCAGGAGGGAGGGAAGCAAATACTGCAACAGTGAAAAGCAGGACAACTACTGTTTTGGAAAGATTTTACACAACTGTACTATGTACTTCCATATCACTGTTGCAGCATTCTTAACACTAAGGAAGAGTAGAAAAACTCAAGAGGAAACTTGGGAGGAGGAAGGCACAGAAGAGCACTCTAAAAACCCATGCAGAATAGCTCTGGCAAAGCCAACTCTTGTCCTAGAAACAACAACCAGCTTGTAATGCTAAGTGAAAGTATGGATAGAAGCCCAAGTAGCAGCCTTAATGATGGAATTGGTATCCAATCCTTTGAAAAAGGCACCAGAGAAAACAACAGCTTTAACAGAATGAGCCTTTACAGAGTTAGAAAGACATTTACCGTGAAAAGAATAACAAAAGAAATGGCCTTAGAGATCCAAGAGGATATGGTTTGCCTAGAAACAACCAAACCCAGAGATCTGGGATGAAAAGAAACAAAAAGTTGCTCAGATTTCTGAATAGCCTTAATCTTATCCAAATAATATCTGAGCAGTCTATGCAAATCTAAGGTGTGAATACCCTTCTAACTAGGAGACTGCAGAGAAGGAAACAAGAAAGGCAAGTCAATTTGCTGATTAGAAGGATTAGTACAAAGAGACATCCTGTTCCTATGAAAAAAACAAGGAAGGAGGAACAGCCACAAGAGCCTGAAGTTCAGATACTCTCTTAGTTGAAGTAAGGGCCAAAAGAAGCAGAGTATTCCAAATACAATGGTGCAAAGAAGCTGAAGCTGCAGGCTTGAAAAGAGACTGAGTCAATCTTTAAAGAACAAAACTGAGGTCCCAGAAAGGTGGAATAGGTTTGCTATGAGGCATGATATGAAGGACACTTTTATGAAACTGCTTGACTTCAAACCTAGAGGCAAGAGGAGGAGGAAAGGGCAGACAAACAGAAATAGCTAAAAGGTGAGCTTTAACTGAAGTATATGCCAATCCAGCATGTAGCAATTCACACAAATAAGAGAAAACCAAAGGGATCCCCAGTGAAAAGGGATCCTGATTATGAAAAAGGCACCAGACAGAAAATTGCTTCCATATAGACAAATATGATTTCTTGGTAGTGGGTTTCCTCACCTTCTATAGAACCCTAAGTACGTCCTCAGAAAAGAGGTGCCTAAAATGGATCAAATTCCTATCACCCACTGTGTCAGTTGAAGAGTGGACAAGTGAGGATGTATCAGAGACCCCTTGTTTTGTGTGAGAATATCCAACTTGTGAGGTAACTTGTGTTTATTGCCTCTGGCTAAGTGAAGATGAAGGGGTAAACAATGCTATCTGGGCCAAAAGGGAGTCACCTGCAAGACTTTAGGGAGTCTTGCTTGACCGTGAGCAGGACCCTTGGAATTAGAGAAGGGGAGGGAAGGCATAGAGAAACATTTCCTTCCAAGGAAAAGACAGTGTCCACCTTCCAGACCCGAGGACTTGCGACTCTGGCACACACAAGAGGAAGTTGTCTGTTCAGATGGGAGACAAAAAGATCTACCTATGGAGTATCCCACTGATGGACAATGTCCACAAACACATCTCTGGGAAGCATCAGTTTGTGAGCTGGACCTGCTGAAGGAGTCTGTCACTAGATCATGCTCTGAAGGAATGTAAACTGCATGAAGAGTCACTTGATACTGGGCAGCTAGACTGCAGACTTGAAGACTTTGAGAGGCCCTGGAAGAAAGAGGGAATGAAAACCCGGAAGAGATGAAAGGAGTGTTCACATCTCCTTTATGTTCATGTGATCTGACCTCTGATGAGGAGGCCAGAGAACCCGCACCTTGAAGGAACTGAAGGAGACCCCTCAGCCCCTGTCCAAGGCATCTGAATAAAATTCCTGAGATGGGGATGGAGGTTGAAAAGGAAGTCTGTGTTGAGAGAAAGTTGATGAATCTACCACTGAAGTTCAAAGTGTGAGGCACTGAAGGAAAGAAACTAAGAAATCCAGTGGATGACAGCATTGAAGCCACACTGACTTAAGGAACCATTTGCAGTATTCCCATATGGAGTCTGGCTAGAGGCAGCAAAGGAATGGTGGAGGCCATAAATCCTATAATAATGAGAAACTGCCTGGCTGTGACAGAAGCCAGTGGAAGAAGAGAATGTAAAAAGGTGATCAGAGAAAGAGCCTTGGGAGTAGGTAGGAATGCCAGCATAGGAATGGTCTGGATCCTGCAACTGAGAAAAATATGATTTTTTAAACAAAAAACTTTATTAAATATCACTTATGACATAGGCAATTGTACATTTATAAAATTAAAAAAAATCATACTGACAATTTTAATTGCAAACATTATATATCACTTTTAATCTAGCCAGTCATTGAGAGTCAAGCATGCTCATTCAAATCCTGTTCCCACAATTTCCCTTTTTCCTAAGTAATTTGCTCCTACCATTTTCTAAAGATCCCAGTTCCAGTTGTTTTATCTGTGTTACTATACTTAGTGCTTCTAGTACAGTTGGTTTAGACTTTGATTTCCATTTTCTAGTAATTGCTTTTTTGGCAGAAACCATAATTAGACAAAGCAAGTCCTTAGTATGTCTAGGCAATTCTGATTCTCTATCATAGCTCAAAAAATCACTTCCTTAGTTATACCAATTTGCTAAGTGAAGATGACAGAGTAATTTGCAGGGAATCTTTAAAGTCTACCAACTCATTACACTGCCAGAAAATATGCTCCCAGTTACTTCTTTCTTCCCAATCATCCATCCAACATTTGCTGTCTACCTGAAGAAAAACATTCTCTGGAGTCAACTTAAGGGATATAAAATTAGCTATGTAAATACTTCCAAGCAAAGATCCTAAATCTTCTAGACTTTGTTGCATATCTGTAAGAAAAGCATATATCCACCCATTATTTTTGTGAATTGCTTATCTAACCTCTCTTCCCAATCATTTCTAACCTCCTCTGATTGATTCTTATAGTTATCATACAATATTTTATATGCTCTATTAATTATTCCTTTTTTAACAGCAGCTTCTGTTCTAGATTCTACTAAAAACTCTAACAGTGCTGGTCTTTCACTCAAGATCCCCATATTTCTTTCTCTTTGCCTATACTCTGATATCAAACCTTGATATGGAAGGCAATCTCTAGCCTGCAGTCCAAATAAATTATTGGTCTCTTCCCATTCTAGTACCTTTCCCTCTCTAATTATTTTCTCCAAATACCTCAGTTCTTTTGCCAGTATTCTCCAATAAATTCCAGTCCATCTTGCGTCTGTATTCCTAATTGTAGTCATCCCTATCATTAGAATCTCATTTCTCCATTCCCATTCTGATTTAGTTCTTAGAATACTTTCCACTGCTTATGAATAAAATGTTCTGTAGGGTTACTGTTATTCTCCTTAAGGATCTGCATTCAAAATCTCAGTCTCTCCTTGTTTCTTGAGCCCCCCCCCCCCCCCGTTTCATCATCATCCCTTTCTACTTTGAATGATAGGTTTCTGGTTGTGCTATGTATAGGAGCCTTAACTGTGTAGCTCTAAAATATCCATTCAAATCAGGTAATCCCAAACTGCCTTGTTCTATTAGAAGAATCAGTTTATCCAACTTGACTCTTGCCATCTACCCCACCCAGATGCAATCCTTCAGCTCTTTATTAATTGCTATCCCAACTTCTTCTCTGGTTGATAAAAATATGCCTGGCCTGTGTATAAAACTTAAGGGACTAAAAACATTTTAACTTTTCAACATCTTTACCGACAGTCTTGATACATCCTGCACTCATTCTTCCCTTATACAATATGCTGATGACTCTACTATCATCTGTTCATCTGATAATCTCCTACACCTGCAATCTGTTACCAAAAAATCCTTTAACTCTATGGAAAGCTGGCTAAATGAAAACCAACTTGTACTTAACCCTAAAAAACAAACTATTTCTATTCCTCCCAAAGTCTCTATCTCGCTAAATATCATCCTTTACCATTACATCTCTTGATAACACTAACAGAAGTAGCAACACACACTAAACTCATGGGTGTCATCATCGATGATCAACAAAATTTGGCCTACATGTCTAAAACCACATAAAAACATCACCAAAAACGTTGTATGTATAACAGAACAAAATAAAATCCTTAACAATGACACCAGACTTTCCTTTATTAATGCATATCTTCTTCCCACCCTACTCTATACCGCTCCTATTCTAACTAACCTACAATCCACTCTAAAAACAAAAACAGAGCTCTGCTACAACATAGTTGCTAGATTTGCTGCTAACCAACCCATAACTCATACCATCTATTCTTGGGGACTTTTCTGTGGATTGGCTATACACCATAATTTTTAGCTCATCTCCTCCTATCTTGTTAGTAATTGAACTTCATCTACCTCTAACCTTGGCATATTAAATACTTCCATACACATTTCTATTTTTACCTTTTCTTGACTTCTATATTTCTCTGCTTTATACATAAAATTTCCAACTATTTTTAGTATTTCTACAGGATCTCTTGTTATCTTCCTTGTTATAGGCTCCCTAAGCTTGGCAACAAACTTTTGTACTTTCTCTTACCCAAGTCATTGTACTAAAAGTTTTTGTGCTCTGGAGTTCTCATCAAAAAGAGTTGCTGAACACAGCGGTCTCCAACCTTTTTTGCACCAAGGACCAGTATCAATGTAAGACAATTTTCAATGGACCAGTCATCGCATGGCATGCATAATAAAGTGCATATTTATTTATTTGACATTTGTTTAATGAGGAGACACAAATGGACTAGTAGTCCATTTTCATCAGAGACCCAGGGAGAGAAGCTCCAAAGTACAATAAAAAGACAAGTGGCAATAACTACCAAAAAAAAAAAATAAATAAAAGTGTACATTCTGCTTAACATTGATCTACTATGGTTGAGAGGTAAGTAAATATAAAAAGAAAATCGAAAAAGGAGTTGAGAAGCTGGATACACCACACAATTTTTTGAACAAAATAATATGGACATATTGTATGTGAACTTCAAAAAGTCCGTTGTACCTCTAATATATTTTATAAATTCTTTCAACTTGTCCTCACCTCCCATCCAAAAAATTATTATGTCATCTAAAAACCTCTTATATAACTTACTATATTCCATGTAGCCTGATTTAAATATATATTTTTCCTCCCAATTGGCAAGTACTAAATTGGCAAAAGTAGGGGCACAAGCTGCCCCCATTGCCACTCCTTGAATTTGTTGAAAAAATTCCCCTTTATGAATTAGGAAATTATTTTTCAAAATTAAATCCATGAAGCCTACGCATGCTATCTTATCTTCAAATTTTAATTTTTTGTCATTAAATATTTCTTCTTCAAACATTCTAATTCCTTTTTCATATGGAATGGATCCAAACAGGTCTACTACATCTATTGTTACAAAGATAATTTCTGTCAAAAATTTCTGGAGTTAATTCTCTTAGTAGATCCCATGAGTCTCTTAGTATTGCTTCCTTATTTATCCATATGTGTTTTGTTTTAACATCAACAAATTTTGCCATGGGTGTAGTTTTTGAACTTCCTGCTGCTACAATAGGTCTAAATGGGGGATTTTTACTATCCTTATGTATCTTCGGTATACCGAAGATGGCAGGTATCTTTGGCTTACTAACCGTGAGGTATGCCACCATTTTCCCATCTATAACTTTTTCAAGGGCCAAATCTTCCAGGATCATGTCTATCCTTCTATAGGCAATATTTATCTCATTCTTGGAGACAGTCCTATACTTAGTTGTATCCATCAAAATGTCATTCATCTTCCCTTCATATTCTATGACATCCATGATCACGACCCCCCCCACCCTTGTCGGGTTTCATAACTCTGATACCTGCACTTTCCTTTAATTCTTCCAAAATCTTCTTTTCCCCCATTTCTAAATTATTCTTATACTTAACCTTTTTATCCATTTTGTTAATCATATTTTCCATATAACTTTCAAAGTTTTTTAGTTGAGCATGGATAGGTGGGTTGAATGTAGATTTATTCTTTAATATTCTTTGTTCTTCTGTCTTATTAATATTATTCATATCAATCCCTTCCTTTTTAAATAGAAGTTCCAGATTCATTTTCCTCATGAACAATTTTATGTCTAACAAAGTTTGTACCCTGTTCCCCTTGACTAATGGAATGAATTTAAATCCTTTTTCCAATAAAGAAAAATGTTCACCCCTCAACGCTATATTACTAAAATTGTATATGGTGAACCCGCCCTTTGTATATTTATTACCTTTTTTCTTTATTCTTTCTGTTGTTTTCCGTTTTTCACTAGTCAAAGGGTCTATTACATGCGTCTCCCCTTTCCTCTTGTCCCCCCACCCCTGTAAAAATTTCTTTGATTACCATTCCTAAAATGTTCTTCCCCCTCATATCTACCTAATGGTAGACCTGTTTGGATCCATTCCATATGAAAAAGGAATTAGAATGTTTGAAGTAGAAATATTTAATGACAAAAAATTAAAATTTGAAGATAAGATAGCATGCGTAGGCTTCATGGATTTAATTTTGAAAAATAATTTCCTAATTCATAAAGGGGAATTTTTTCAACAAATTCAAGGAGTGGCAATGGGGGCAGCTTGTGCCCCTACTTTTGCCAATTTAGTACTTGCCAATTGGGAGGAAAAAAATATATATTTAAATCAGGCTACATGGAATATTGTAAGTTATATAAGAGGTTTTTAGATGACATAATAATTTTTTGGATGGGAGGTGAGGACAAGTTGAAAGAATTTATAAAATATATTAGTGGTACAACGGACTTTTTGAAGTTCACATACAATATGTCCATATTATTTTGTTCAAAAAATTGTGTGGTGTATCCAGCTTCTCAACTTCTTTTTCAATTTTCTTTTTTGGATTTATTGGTACTTGAGGAGGAATTTACCGTATTGTATTTTTTTGAGAGGTAAGTAAACCTAATGGCAACCTTACTGACTAAGTTTATAAGGGCAATGTTCAAAATCTGTCCCCTTTATTGGTCTCTGTCCAGTATAACTCTCAACTGTACAGATTTTCGCAGAATGTCCAGATTTTTGCCTCATATTTTTGGCCTTTTTCTCATAAAATTGGTGTTTCATGGCAAATCACTGTCAGATCATTGAGGGTTGAAGTCAGAAAATAATGACAGATAGTTGAGTTTCATACTTCATACCCTTCAGAAAATTCATACTAATGCAAAACCTGTACTTCTGTCAACTTGCCTGCTCAACCTGATTGACTTCTTTGAGGCAGTCACCAGAGCTGTGGATGAGGGTAAGGCAGTTCATACAGCCTACCTTGATCTGGCCAAGGCCTTTGATACCATTCCACACGCAGGAATTATTGATAAACTCACCAAACTAAGCATCAACCCCTATATCATTAGGTGGGCTGCAAAATGGCTCACAGATAGAATTCACAGTGTGAAAGTAGCGGACTCCAAGTCAGACTGCCAACCAGTCATGAGTGGAGTCCCACAGGGATTGGTCCTGGGTCCTCTCCCAGGCCAACATAGAGGGACACTGGCTGACCAAGTTCGCAGATGACTGCAAGCTGGGAGCCATTATTAACTCCCCAAGTGATGTAAACATCCTACAGAAAGGCCTCACTGAGACAAATGACTGGTGTCAAAACCATACCCTTAAGCTTAATGCCAAAAAAATGCGAAGTCATCCCCTTTGAGAAAAACTTAGTTCCCACCACATTGATGGGAGCCCACTGAACACTGAAGGCATTATAAGATTTCTGGGGAGACAGGTTGACAGCAACCTCTCCTTCGACCACCACACTGACACTGTAGTAAGTCCTTCTATGTGGCACATCTCATTACCAAGGGTTTTGCATCCAGAAAGGAAGAGGTAATCATCTCTCTACTTTTTTGTCTCACTCCATACCTGACGACCAAGTGCTCCACAGACCAGTGGTTGGGGAATGCTGGCTTAACAGCAATCTTTATAAACTCAGGCATATTATTATCAAGGTAATCCCTTAATGTCTGTTTAGCATTCTGCAATTGCTTCTCTTCTTGTTCTGTGAAATCCCCCCTATTCTGCAATACTTTAACATTTGTCAGTCCCTCTAAATAATTCTTGTTACTTCATAATCATCTCTCTCTCTCTCTTATTTCTACCCTATTTTTAAACTCCAGTTTAATTTTATCCCACTTCCTAACTAAATTTTCTATAGAAATTTCTGTCTTCTCTAATAACGCCCGAATAATTTCCAATACCCATTTGTTAAATTCCTCTCTTTTCAACAGATAGGTGGGAAAGTGCCAGTGTCTCATTTTTATTTTATTACCCTGCATAGGTGGGAAAGTGCCAGTGTCTCATTTTTATTACCCCGCATTTTTATTTTGGGTAATATTGGTGCATGTTCTGAAATAGTTATTGGATGCGTATCAAAACTTTCAATTAAATTCACATGTTCCTACGAAATGTAAGTTCTGTCTAGCCTAGCTCAGTTTTTGTATCTTGTGGAATAATATGTAAATTCGCTCCAAACTGCTACTGCTGAATTCACATGTTCCATGCTAAATATTTTCAGAAATTTCTTCAAAAATCTACCCTTCTTGGTTATATTTTCCCCTTCTGGGATCCCCAGACGCATCTTCACTGCTGCAAATCAAATTCCAGTCCCTACCTATAAGTAATACTGCTTGCTGAAAGCTGATTATTTCTCCAAGAATTTTCTTAAGCTCAGTTATAACAGTTTTAGGTTGAATATAAATACATGCCAGTGTAATCCTCCTCCCTTGCCTATAGCCCCTTATTACTTCAAATCTACCATTATCTTTTTTATCCTCTTCTATTGCTATTGAAGCCCCTCTTGCAATTAACATAAGTACTCCTATTTTCCTTTGTCCAGGGTATTCTGCTGAATAACTGTTCTGAAAACCTTTCTTTACAAATTCGCTTTCAATTCTTTACAAATGTATCTCCTGTAGTATACCTATTTGCACTCTGCATTTAATTTTAATACAGTTCACTAGTCTTTCTCTTTTGTATATCTCTGTGAGACCATTTACATTTAAAGATAAGTGTCATCATATTAAAAAGTTATTAACAGCTTTTTTGTTAAGTACGCATACACTTTGGCAGGTTGATCTTTTACACACTTGTTTCTTGTCATATGCATTTCAGCCTATGTTACATGGCACAAAACTTTTTGTTTTAATGAAAACCCTCAAACCAAAAAAATGCACCCCAAAGCACCCTAAAACTTATTAACTTAATACTAACACAGAAAACTATGTACATCTTCAAATATTGAAAGTTTACCCTCCTAAAAGGAACAATTGTCCCAAACTGATAGCCACACTCATAGACTTGGGTCAAAATTAAAGGAAGGTTATCCATGCCAAGATGCATGGTACAGCCTGAGCTTCTACTAAGTGCTCTCTGGTTTGGTCTTATTTTTATTGCTCTCCTAATTGGGAAAACACTTGAATGTTTTCAGAAAACATGATCTTCTAGCCACTGAAAGAAAATCTACCCTCCTTTTTTGTAGAGGGGAGCCAAATCATTTGACAACATTAACAGAACACTGATGATCCGGAAGTAAGCAGAATGTAATAAATTACCACTGCTGTTAGTGGCTCTTGATGCTCTTTATCAGACTGTCTCCATGTAGACATGAGAACCAGATACAGAGTTGTTGCTACAAGCAATTATTTATTTGTTAGAGGAAAGTTTTATTATATTCTATGTTCATTTTTATTTGTTTTCTCTTTAAACTTGTTACTAGATGAAGCCAAGGGCCTTAACCCATTCATTCCAATATGCAAAAATGAGGAAAAAAAACATCAGTATCATGCTCTTTTGATGAGAATTTTCTTCTTTTTTTAAGTTGCAGTGGCTTAAAACAGAACAAGGAGAAAGAAAGAAGAAGGAAAAAAACAGGGGCACCTGTTTACTTCAGTATCTCTATTACACTTGAAAATAACCGAGACAACTTTACTTTATAGTTTGCAGATATGTCATGCATTATAAAAATACTACTGCTAAGAAGAAAATTTTGTTTTACTTACAGTTAACTCTCTCTCCCTCCTCTTTCCCTCTCCTAAGTGTTCTTCCAAACATAAATGACAGGTCATATGCTTTAGAGTGCCCTACACATTTAACAAAGTCAAAAAAGTTGAATATTTCCATGTTTTTTGTTCTGTCATGTTTTACAAATATAATTAATGCTTTGTATTCCCACAACTGTTTGTCAATTCTGAGTTTCCTGTTGGATCTCCCAAATCCAGTCTCTTCTTCATTTCGAACATACTGTGAGTTCTTCTAGTCAACTTTTGTGCTTTGTTCTGTCTTTCAAGCATTTTCAGTTGAAACATTAAAGAAGGTTTCAATGGCATAGTTTCTCTGTGGTTTTCATTACCAGAAGAAAGAGAGGCAGACTGCTTCTGTTTGAAAGCTCACTTTTTGTTGGACAAACTTTTGTATTTCCTCCTTAGCATGTTCTGCATCAAAAAATGATTTTGTACCTCCAGGAAAGAACAGTCTGAAGATAGCTGGGTACTACAGTTTGAATCTCACACCCGTTTCTCAACATTCCCTGATTAGTGGAATACATTGACTCCTTTTCTGCCTAGTGTACAGTGAGAAATTATTTTCCACACTCTACTGTCTCACACTTTTAATACTTTGTCCCTCTGTCACAATTTCACCAAAATCAGCTCCTTCTGCTGGTATGATTGCATCTATACTATTAAAGGTTTAGGTCACTTTTTCTTGTGGCCAGGTTTGGAGCATATGCACAATGTGTCCATTCAATTAACAGCTCCTACTGCGGAATACCATTATAGTTGCTTATTTATTCTTTCATAAAATGAATACAATCTATTCCTTCCAGGTTCTCTGGTACAGCAGAAAATCTCAGGTTTTCCCTATGTGCTCTGTCTAATTCTATTTTTTTAAACATCTCCTCTTGAGCAGTATTGTATTCAGACAGCTTTTTTTTCATTTTAACCTCTGATTTTTGCAGTTTTATCACCTCATCTGAAAATCGGTTTAAAGGTTCTTCTATATTTTTTTTTCAGCCATTCGATAGTGAGTTGAAATATTCCATCAAGGTTTCATTTACTATAATTAGCACTGAGCACAGCTGACTTATTTTTTCTTCTTGGTGACTAAAAGTTACGTCTTGCACCAAAGCTGAAGCTTGCACTGATTTTTGCTGACAGCTGCAGAATTCTTCCCAGTGTTTTTCTCCTCACCTTTTGTGATTGATGTTCTTTCAGGTACTCTGAATTTCTTTTCTTCTGGCATCCAGGCAGTGTACTTACTAGCCAGTCAGTAAAATATACCCAAAAATGTGAGTTTACTGGCTTTCTCTTATGAGTTTCTGTTTTCACACTGGAAGAGCTGAAATTAAGCCGTTACTTATTGTGCGGTCATCTTGGAAATCGAGAAAAATATGATCTTGAGAAGGAACCAGGAATGATTTCTGAAAGTTTACAGTGAACCCCAGGCTTTGTAACAGAAACTGTAAACTTGAGCTGCTGAAGCAGGACCTTGGAGGACAAACCCTGAATGAGTAGGTCATCTAGATATGGAAAGATCTGAACCCCTCTCATCCTGCAAAAGGCAATGACAGGAGAGAGGCATTTGGTAAATACCCTGGGGTAGCTGACAGGCCAAAGGGCAAAGCAGAGAAATGAAAATGCACAGAAGAGACAGAGAAACGTATTCCATCATATATAAATATTTCCTGAAAAAAAAAAAGATAAATGGGAATGTGAAGACAGGCATCCTTGAGGTCCAGAGATACCAAAAATGACTGGGGAATAAGAAGATGGAAGAGTCTTTGATGGGACAACATCCAAAAGAAGGGGACCTACAGGAAGATGTTGAGATGACAAAGGTCCAGAAAGGGTATTCAGGTGTCTTCCTTCATGGGAATGAGAAACATCCTGTAACAGAACCCTTTCCCTTCCTATGCAAGGGGCACAACCTAAATGGTGCCCTGTGCAAAAAATCCCTGAAGCAGTTCTGGAAAAAAAAAAAGAAGCTGTTCCTTAGGAGGATGAGGAATGCATAGAAAAGGAGGAATGGGTTTTCAAACTATAAAATATCCCTGAAGATAATGGATAAAACCCAAGAGTCTTGACTGACCCTTAACCAACTGGGGAGACAGCGGAAGATGAAGGGATAAGGGTACCTGTCATAGGGAAATGGGATACAAATTGTCAGAAAGCACTAGGCTTGTCTTGACAAGGAGGCTTCTGAGTAGAGTTAGCAGGGGGTACACACTCCTTGAACCCTTTTTATCTTTAGGAGGAGGTTGAGGCTGTCTGTGGACAAAAGCAGATTTAGATGGATAATTCCATTGAATTTAGGGATGGGACAGACAAAAATTTGTTTTAATAAAGCTTTAGCTTTATCTTGGATGGACTTAAAAAGCTCAGCAGCAGTAGAGCCATAAAGGTTCCTATTATCAGGTAACCAGAGCTGCTCAGAGTTTGGTGACTTAGCCAGAGATCTGGAGTGCATCTTAGCTGAAATCCAAAGCATCTACTGCACACAACTGAAAAATAAGTATATTTAAAGCCTGTATTTCACTTTGTTAACTGTATTTATTTAAACCTTGAGTTTATGAGGGTTTGCTCTC
>NC_056747.1:1232956998-1232974498 GCF_019279795.1 Protopterus annectens
TGTAAAGAACGCAGTCAGGGATGTTATCAGGTCCCATAGAGGTTTTGTTTTTGGCATTTAAGGGGAGCAGGGGCTGGATGTTGACGGGCTAGAAGCACAGTTTTTTTGCTCTCTATTTCTACATCTGACAGAGAATTTTATCTCTGGTATATGACCGTCGATCATATGGGCATCGGGATTTCAAAGTAGATCCCAAGCAAATGAGTGTTTACAATCTGAATATGATATACGTATATATATATATATATATATATATATATATATATATATATATATATATACGTATATGTATATATATGTATATGTATTTATATGTATATGTATATATATATATATATATATGTATATATGTATATATATATATATATATATATATATATATATATATATATATGTATATATATATATATGTATATATATATATATGTATATATATATATATATATATATATATATATATATATATATATATATATATATGTATATATATATATATATATATATATATATATATATATATATAGGTTCATAGGTAGGTACCAGGCTATCTGCACAAGGGTATTTATAAGCCTAGAAAGAGTGTCAGCTTTCGCCGCCCCATTGATTAATTAATTGATCCTCTGTCAAGCAGAGCCAATGAAGTGATCCCAGGAGTGTATTTTCTGTTACCCATCTACTCGTCAAGGTTTCTCTTGAAGAGTGTTAGTGAGGGGCTCTGCCTGATGTAATTTGGAATTTTGTTCCAAAGCATGGGGAGTCTCTGCGACAGGAATCTATCCCTCCAGCATGTTCTATTTACTGTTGTGGCGAGGTTTAGCTCACTAGAGCATGTGGCTCGCAGTGACTTGGGTTTCATTAAGTGGGGCATGTCCATCAATTCTGAGTTGGACATGGCTTTGTAAGTCAGGCAGAGATCACCTCTGAGTACAGCCAGAGTTTTTTCAGTCGGGCTGCATAGGACATATGTTTGAGACCAGTAATCTTCTTGGTGAGGCACTTTTCTGGTCTTTCCAGCTGTTGAAAGTGTCTTGTGAGGTACATCCCAAATGGGGCATTGAACTCTATGATGGGTCTAATGAGTGACAAGTAGAGGGGCGCTATAACCTCTATTTCTAGATGCAATCCCTTTAGTAATTAGATGGGCCACATAGAAGGATTTCCTAACTACTTAGGTTCATAGGTAGGTAACTAGGCTATCAGCCCAAGGGCCTACGTAAGCCTAGCCAACAAGGGTCCCTGGCTTACGCCACCCAAGAAAGTTATTTTCCTGTGCCACTGTTGAGCAGAGACAAAGAAGTGATCCCTGGGGTGTATTTCCTATTTCCCATCTACTCATCAAGATTTTTCTTGAAGATGCTAATGAAGAACTTTGCTTGACATTGATGGGTAGCCTGTTCCAGAGTATGGGAAGTCTCTGGGATAAGAATCTATCCCTCCAGCATGTCCTGTTTATTGTGGTGACAAGGTTTAGGTCCCTAGAGCGTGTAGCTCAGAGGGATTGGGATTTCTTTAGTTGTAGCATGTCCAACAGATCTAGGTTTGACATAGCTTTATATGTTAGGCAGAGATCACCTCTGAGTAGGCGATATGCTACGGAGTAAAGCTGGAGTTTTTTGATTGTCAAAGGAGAGATTACTATCTATCTGGGTCTCCAGATCTCTTATTACCTCTTCTGTATTAAGGGGGCTGCCACCTATGTGGTAATTCGTGAGTATTTTCTTTTTCCCAATGGGATGACTATGCATTTTTTGGCATTTAGCTTGAGGCCATGACTTTGACACCAGGTGTCCGTCTCAGTAAGTCTCTTTTGGAGGATGTCCATGTCAGCCGGAGTCTCAATTATGGCTCCCAGTTTGCAGTCATCGGCGAACTTGGTTAGTCATAGTCCTCCTGTGTTTGCCTGTACTTCTGAGAAGTATATGCTGAACAGTAGGGGTCCCAGGACCGAGCCTTGTGGGACACCACTTGTGACTGGTTTAGAGTCTGACTTGGAGCCCACTATTCTTACCGTGTGAGTTCTGTCTGTAAGTTAGTTGGCAACCCATATCGTAACGTAGGGGTTTATGTTCAGGCTGGTGAGTTTTTCTGTAATACCCGAGTGGGGAATGGTGTCAAAAGCCTTGGCAAGGTGAAGGTAGGCTGTGTGAACCACCTTTCCCTCGTCTATGGCCTTGGTGACTGTCAACCAGGTTTAGTAGGCATGATCTGCCCTTAACAAAGCAGAACTGGGTCGGATCAAGTGTTTGGAGGTTCCCAATGTCTTTGTTAATGAGTTCCACGATGATGCGCTCCATAGCCTTGCAGACCAGGCTAGTCAGGCTTATGGGGCAATAGTTACCAGGGTCAGTTGTGGCCCCTCCTTTGTGGAGAGGAAAAACCGTTGCTGTGTACCATTCTATGGGCACGTAACCTGTGGAGAGGCTGAGGGTGAACAGCGTGTTTAGGTGGGAGGTTAGTTTGTTCTGTAGTTCATGCAAGACGCAGCCTGGGACACCATCTGGTCCCATTGCCGCTGTGTTTTCGGCTTTTGAAAGGGCTGTTTTCATCTGTGCGTCTGTGATTTTTGTGACACTACACTTTTCTGGTATTGTTGTGGGCCCTTTTGGAGGTGAGAGGGGGGTGAAGTTTGCACTGAATCTATCTGCCAGGATGTTGGCAATATCAGTAGGTTCAGTATAGTTTGTGCTATTTTGCACTAGTTCAGTGCATATCTGTGAGTTGCCACTTAGTTTCTTAACATAGCTAAAGAAAGCTTTGTGGTTATCTTTTGAATCCTTGGCTATTTTTCTTTTGAAGTTAGCCTTGGATGATTTCATGAAGGACCTCAGTTTCTTACTAACACTGATCAGGGATGTCTTTCCTTCTTGGGATTTGCTTTTTTTCTGAACTAGTTTCCTCCTTCTATTGTATAGCCTGTTTATTGCAGGGGTCCACCAAACTTGTTTCCTTCTCTTAGAGGAGCGAGTCTTGGTTTTGCTAGGGATGGCATGATCCATGCATCCTTGTAGGTGCTCATAGATGCAATTGTAAAGGTTTCTGCATCTTAGGCAGCGTTATCCTTTACCGTGGGGGCTGTGAAACTTACCACCTCTGTCTTAAGTAAGGTGAAGTTTGCTTTAGAAAAGTTTTTTACTGTGGTTTCCTTAGTTGGGGGTGGTGGTGGGGTGTGGACATCCAGAGTGATTAGTTTATGGTCTGATCTAACCAGTGATGGGTTGACCTCCGGTGTGGAACACCTGTCGCCCATGTTGGTAATGACAATGTCCAATATGTTTTCACCTCTGGTAGGGGAGTTTACCAGCTGATCCAGGGCATTTGAGTTGATGAATTCCAGGAAGCGCTGGGCCTGGGAATTTGTACTCGAGTAGTTTTCCCAGTGAATGGTAGGGTAATTGAAATTGCCCAATATCAGGGTGTTTGGTAGGACCTTCATGTTTTCCAGCGTCTCCAGAAAGGTGGAGTGGTCCTGGGTCATGGAGGGTGATCTGTAGCAGTCCACAATTTGCATTGCAGATTTGTCCGATGTTAGCTGCACATGGATGATCTCAGAGGTTTCATGCTGCGCCACTAACCTGAAGGTGTAGGTATCCTTAATGAATATTGATACACCCCCTCCTTTTGTGTTTCGGTCCATGTTCTGTGGCCGAAACGTGTGGTATGAGTTGTAGCCCGGTAGTGCTGGGGTGCTCTCTGGAGCCTTGAACCAGGTTTCAGTTACTGCACAGATGTCTATGGTCTCCATACTGAGGAGTGCTTTGAGCACATGCATTTTGAGATTTAAACTCCTGGTGTTGAGTAGCATAACCCTCAGTTTTTTGTTAATTGTGCTGTTTACGGAGGTGGGTTTGACTTTTTAGCCTTGCCTAAAAAAAGCACTATGGGGCAGCAAGAGCGTTGGCCAGTACTCGAAAGTCTAGGGGTGACAGGTGCAAGCCGTCTCTGGTGAAGCAACGCGGCTTGTCGAGCATGTCGTCCCAGGCTGACAAACACTGGATCCCCTTTGAATGACACCAAAAGTTTAGCCAATTGTTGAAATTGATCATTTTTTCTTTATACTGAGGTATCATGGTGAGGGCAGGATACTAGTCAGGGTCATACCAGCCTGGGCTACATGATCAGAGAGCTCTTCCACGTCTCTTTTCATGTAGTCCAGGGAGGTACATCTCAGGTCATTCACACCAACATGAACAATGATAGAGTCATATTTGTACTTGTTCTGGTGTGACCTGAGTGCTTGTGTTATGTGGCGGATTCTGGCTCCCGACAGGCAGCTAACAGTAACCTTCTGCTTGTCCAGCCTAGTGAGTGGGATATATATATATATATATATATATATATATATATATATATATATATATATATATATATACTAACTCCTTTTCATTTTGTTAAATAAGTTAGATCTTTCATATATCATAACTTTAGAAGTAGTAGAGTGATGCTAGAAACGTATTTGTGGGCAGTTGGTAGTGTTTGAATAGAATTGCTATTCAAACCACAGGTTTTAAACTCCATGTGGGGATGGGAAAGAACAGTACATGTATATTAATTTACAAATGAATTATTTTTTTTTTGGTGTCTGCTATTACAGTTAACAATCTCAATTATCTTATATTTATATCTATGAGTAAGCAGTTCATGAGATATAACAGTTTTTCAGTGCCATACTATTTACAAATGTATAACGGTATTACATGTAATATTTATTTTTTCCAATTTTAGTAGTATGGCCCACTTGAAATTCGTATCAATTAATATCTATGGATTAAATAACGGTTGTAAAAGAGGTAGTTTATACATAATTTTAAAAATATTCCCAAGTTATTTTCTACAGGAAACACATTTAGTAAAAGAAGATTTAGACAGACTTAATACTAAACACTACTCTGTATTGACTAGCTCTCGTTATAAACAAAAGAGAAGAGGAGTGGCTATTTTATGGAAAACTGAATACATTTAGTGACGAAAAAGGCATGTTGTTTTTTCAATGACTTTAGAGATTCAAAGGAAACAATACACTTTTATTAATATCTATTGATACCTGGACTGGGAATACACACAGTTAAACAACAGTTGGGAGAAATAATACAAATATCAAAGGGAAACATTATTTTTGCAGGGGACTTCAACTGTATTTTATCTGGCAAGGATACTAACACCAGCTGTAAAAGGCAGAAACCTGCCTCAGTTAAGGCTTTGATGGAGTTCAATGACCTATATAATATGAGAAATATATATGAGTTTTCAGTATCAGACTTGCTGCTCTTTGCACATTTCTGACACATGCATGGGACACAATCACAAATAGAGTTTATGTTTCAAATGAGATCATTAGTAGAACAGATAATGTTACAGAACTTTCTTGCCCACTGTTGGATTGTAACACAATAAGATTTGAAGTTATATTGAATTTTAGTAATAATATCCCATTTAAAAGGATTCCTGCATATACAACCAATATGAAAGACTTTAAGGAGTTCATTAATAAAGAAATTCAAACATTTATTGAACTTAATCATACAGGTAACACCTCAGAGATTTTTATATGGGACTCTTTAAAAGTATATCTTTTTGACATAATTACAAGTTGGTATGCATAAAGAAACAATGGGACACTGAATTGATAGATTTACAGGACAAAATTGCTAAGTTAAAATTAGACAGTCAAAAAGGAAGTAACAGAAAAAATAAATAGCTTAAACAGTGAATATTTTAAAATTTTACAAAATAAAATTATGATAAATTTAGAAAGGATTAAATAACTATTCAATAAATCCTAAATCCATACATAAATTTGTTACTAGAGCAAAAAAGATGTTAAATCTAAACACATGAAAAATTATCCTCCTCTAATAGTAAAAAGAATGTTACTGAAACAGAAGAGATTCTTGATGTACTCAGGTCTCATTTTAATAAGATTACTCAACTCAAACCAACAATGGATACACAAAATCTAAGTAAAACAATTATTAAAAAAATACTGAAACCAGACTGTCAGAGGATCAAATAAAAACAAATGACAAGCCTATATCTATGTCTGAACTCAAAAGTCAAATTAATACATTAACACCCAATAAGGCACCTGGAAATGAATGTATACAATACCTGAACTATACAAAATGATGATCAAGGATGCTTTGAGTATTTTACTAGAGGTATTTTCAATAGTTAAAGGACTTAGGAAGGTATCGCCATCCAGGAAACACACCCTAATATCACCGATTTTAAAACATGACAAGAATCAACACAATATTCTTCATACAGACCAATTTCATTATTAAATGTAAATTATAAAATATTCAAGGCAATCTATGCATCTAGAATAAAGCAATTTCTTCCAATGTTGATAAACAATGATCAGACTGGGTTTATAATAACCAGGAACACCTATGATAATATCAAGAGAATAGTATAAATAACTGATTATACTAATAATTCAGAAAAATAACTAACTTTGGTTAGTCTGGATAGCAATGGTGGATTTGATTCAGCTAATTGGGAGTACTTACTATTGGTACTGGAAGAATGTAACTTATCAAACAATTTCTTACAATTAATCAAACTTCTCTATGAAAACTCATTTGTATACACTAAGAGGGGCTCATATACCCCCCAATCAATCATTATTACTACAGGTCCCTTGTCCCCATTGCTTTCTGCTCTAGTTATGTAACCTTCTGCAAATTATATAAGATGAAATAAAATACATCAAAGGCATACTAATAATGACTTAAATCCCCAAAATGCAACTATTTGCTGATGACATCCTATTAACTTTGACTGACTGCAGTTCTTCTCTTATTGCAGTATTCCAAGCAATAGAAATATTCCAGAAGAAATTGGGACTCAGTTTTAATAAAAATAAGACTATTAATAATAATAAAATAGATAAGAAATTCCATAAATACATTGTGAAAGATGGTAAAATCTCTTATTTAGAGATAATCCTTTCTGATAATATTAAAACTATAACAACCCTTAATTATAATAATTTAAATTCCACAAAGCAAACTCTTAATAAATAGAATAATTTTTTCACTACGGAAGAGAGACTCTCCTTAATTAAAATGATTATCCTTCCTAAAATTCTAAATATAATGCAATCTTTATCCTTCCCACTTCCCAAAAAATATAAAATAGTATAATTCTTTGTTTCAGAAATTTGTATGGTTTCCTAACAAGCTTAGAGTGGCTTTAAACCATTAGAGATTGGACATTGGATGGTACTGGTCTTCCATATTAAGAGCTATAGTCCTTATCCTCAATTGTTAAGAAAATAATTTCTTGGGTAAATAACAATTATAATGTCAAACTGAAAGATATTCAGGAAGGTATATGGTATAATTCCAATAATTTAACAAAAACATATCATAGTAAAATAGCTATTAATAAACTTCATTGGTTAGTAAAAGACTATTTTAAAGTTAACAAAAAACAAACCAGTTAACTCGTATTACATTAATATGATAATAACCTCTTTTAAAATTTTCATTTTCAGGAACCCTGAATATAAAGCATGGCTTTTCTTTGTATTTGCAATTGTCTACACTGAAAAATAGTATTACCATGTAATTAATAAGTCTGAGTTAAACAAAGACATGTGGTTAGAAATTCAAAATTGTAGACAATTAGTTGAACATAAAAATTAATCTAATGCAACCAATAGTTAGAAATTTTTTCCCCACATTCATTTGTTTGTGTCTTTCAGCTTTTTCCCGGTTAGGGATCAGAACAGCAGAACTCCGGTCCGCTAATGATTGGCAGTAGATTTTTACGTACTGGCTTGCCGGGCCTAATGCACAACCTTCAACGAAGGAATGCCCATTCACGCATGTCGCTACACAGAAGACGCTCTAACTGAGAATTGAACGGGCAATGTCTAACTGTGAGGTGACAACACTACCGCAGCACCACCACCGCAGTTTTTCCCCACATTCATTGATTTACTCATTATTCTAATGCACCAGAATATAATTGGAAAGGGACTTCTATATAAAATATATACAATACTTAAGAAATCAACTATCACAGAGAAAGCTATTGGGATTATTTCTGACTTGTTACTAACAACTCCCCAAGTGAAGATGGTAAAAAAACTAGCTCCTCCAATCTTCAAAACAAACTACTTCATCACTAAGGTGGAGGATATTCTCTTGGAAGTTCTTACACAGAACCTTTATCACACCACATAAAATTGAACTGAAGCATAATAAAGACATTGGATACTAGAGATGTAAACTAAATGTTAAAGCTGAATGGTACCATATGTTTTAAAACTGTATAAAACTTAAAACATATTGGGATAATATGAATTCTCTCTTACAGTCTGTTTTTAATGATAAATGTATGCTGACAAAATCTCTGATTTTATTTAATGCACCTATTCCCCCTTGTGTCATGAAAATAAAATAAACTCCTTTAAGGTGTATCTTAATATTAGCAAGAAAAGTCATCACTAAGAACTGAAATAATCAGACTACTCCTACTATGAAGGAATTTGTACACTTGGCAACTGAGGTTTGTCATCTTGAACTTACCATGAGCAAGACAAAAACATCTAGATTCACCTCTTCATATAATATATGGTTGAAATGCAAATAACTGCTGGATAAACAGACTTTAACTAACAACTACTCATCACATTTCTTTTTCTGTTTAAAAAGCTTTGTTTTATAGTAGACACCATTGTAAATAGTTATTTTAGTTGTTTATTATTGTTCTTTTAGCTATGTATATTTGTTTTATAATATTTCTGTTATCATATATTAATGCTTTGTTGTTAAAATTTTCAACAAAAACAAATGAGAAAAAAAGGAAGGAGTGTTTAATATCTGCTCCTTTGGACATAGGTGGAGCACAGGTAATAGGGATCCTTTGGTCTATATGTGACAGGGACAAGGGAGAGAATTTCTCACTGAACCTGTCTGCGAGCAGGTTGGCTATTTCCATGGGTTTAGTATATGTGGTGCCACTAACAACATAGTCTGCACAAATCTGGGGTTTTTCTTTAAGGTTACAAATGTAGCTAAAGAATGACTTATGGTTTCCCTTTGCTAAAGAATGACTTACGGTTACCCTTTGCTAGGGAGGCTAATTTGGATTTGTAGTTAACTTTAGATTGTTTTCCAAGGTGTCTTTTTTGCTTATTTAAGCATTAGAAGGAGTGATTCCAATTATGAGACCATTCCTTACTGTTCTTAGGCAGCAATTTCTTTCTCTTATTGCATAACCTGCTTATGGCGGATGTCCACCAGGCTGGTTTACTCTTTTTTGAAGATCTTACTTTGATTCTGTCTGGTTTGGCTGATCCAATGCAATTCTATAGATGTTTATACAAAGCATTAGTGTGTATCCCAGTACAGGTGTCCTTGCTATCCATGAGGCCAGGAGCTATAAGGTTATTAATGCTCTCTCTTAATAGGTTGTAATTGACTTTTGAGAAATTTTCTAGTGTAGTTTCTGGTATGTCATATGTAATTATTACTTCTAATGAGATTGACTTATGATCAGACTTCGCACACTTGGGGTGGTGCAATGGTCACCCATGTTAGTGGGCACCAGATTTAGAATGTTGAGCTCTTTGTGGGGGTGTCAACCAACTGATCCAGGGCACTGGAGTTAATGAAGTTGAAGAAACTTTTGGCAAGTGTGTTAGTACAGGTATAGTTTGTCCAATCTATGGATGGGTAATTAAAGTCTCCCATAACTAGGGCGTTTGGTTGCATGTTGAGTGACTCAAGTAGATCCAAATAGACAGTGCAAATATCCTGGTTCATGGAGGGGGTCCTATTGGTGGCAATATCTTGGAGAGGAGCATTGTCTACAGTCAATTGTACCTGGAGTAGATAAAGAGAATCGTTCTGTTTAAGCAATTTGGAAGTGTATTTATCTTTGATGACTATTGATACTCCACCTCCTTTAGTTGTCCTACTCTCATTTAGTGATCTAAACATGTAGAAAGCATTGTAACCTGGTATGGCTGAGGTGTTTTTCGCAGTCTTAAACCAAGTCTCTGTGACTGCACAGATGACAGCATCTTCTAAGGTAAGGAATGCTCCAGAAAGTGCAGTTTCATATTTAGACTCCTAGCATTTAGCAGCATAACCTTGAGGTTGTTTTTTGAAGATTTTTTTATGTCGGGAATTTTGTTCTTGCAACCTTGCCTAAAAAAGGCACTATGGGGAAGGCAAGAGGCTTAGCCAGTAATCGAAATCCCAGGGGTGACAGGTGAAGACCATCTCTGGCAAAGCATCAAAGTCTATCGACCATATCATCCCAGGCTGACAGGTACTGAATCCCATTGGCATGACACCAGAAACTAAGCCAATTGTTGAAGCCAATCATTTTCCATCTGTATTGTGGCAACATCCTAGGTAAAGTTAGTATGCTGCTTAAAGTTAGGGACATACCCACCTGGGACACATAATCAGAGAGGTCAGTCAGGTCTCTCTTCATAAAGCCCACTGAGGTATGTCTCAAGTTGTTCACACCAACATGGACTATGATGGAGTCATACCTCTCAACCATAACAAATTCCTTGGTATTTACCACTTTTGAGATCCAAATAATGGGGTGCCACAAATTCCCAAGTGGCCCCCTTAATTCCCAAACTTCCCGGCTTTTTTTTAATTTTTTTTTCGGTGATTTCTTTTGCTGATGCTCTCAAGTGCAGAGGCGTGCATGACGACGTCAGCTTCGTGAGCAGCCTGTTAACCTGCCAGAATTCAGCTGAGGGCTCGAGGGGTGTGACTGACTGTGTTTGTTTATGTTTATTATTGGCACGTGTGTTAACTTGCATTCAACTCACAAAGCAGCTATTCTAGAATCCAGATGGAGAAGGAGTGGAACAGTGACTCAACCGAGATAACAGCTGTGACAGCAAGAAACTCAAAGAGTGTGTAATCTAGAGGGCAGATGGAGGGCCACAGAGGCTTTAGTTTAAAAGGCAAGGCAGGCAAAACCGTCCCAAAGCCGTTCATTTGTGCGAGTGTAATGCAGTGCAGCACTAGCAGCAGGCAGCAGTCTGTCTCTTGTTGGACTCGGAGCTTTGCAGTGCGGACTGTGCGATCATGAAAAAATATATTATTTCTACTACTTCTTCCTCTGGCTCCTCATCCACCTCCAGATAAAATAAAGATAAAAATAAACATAAAAAGAAAATGAATTGTTATTGTTATCGTTGGAGAATCATGCATGATTGGTGATGAGTTGATGTGATGATCACAATAATACTTGTACATATTACACCCTACAACACCGTGAGAAATGGAACTGTCAGGCAGCTTCTTTCAGGGTGCAGCACCTGTTAGCTTGCTATGTTCATATTTCAAAAGTTTGAATGTTAAAAAGATTAACTGGATGGAACAGACTAGATGAGCCTTTCCCGAAGAAAGTACAGTTGTATACACTTACCATAAATGTAGTGTATTCACTGTTGCAGTCATCACATTTGGGTTATCTGCTTGCAGTAGCCTTCAGTCGGCCTGATTAACAAAGTCTTGGGTCCTTCGTCAGTTGCTGTCCCATCTTCCATGATGTCAGGTCATCACGATGCCATTACATCAGTTTTTCTTGCCCCAGATGTCAGATGCCCCCATAATGGGAAACAATTATATATACATAAGGTTACACCCCCAACAAAAAAGCAAATACACCAAAAAGCTTTAAACATAGCAACCAAGAATAGAGGTATAGCCAATAGAAGTCAGGGGCTGGAGGGAGGATAACTAGGACTGCAACAGTGAATACACTCGAACATCTACATTTATGGTAAGTGTACACAACTGTAATATGTACTTTGTGTTTCACTGTTGCAGTCATCACATTTGGGTAGATTCCCAAAGCTAGGGATGGGAGGAGGAAATTAGATTAGAACAGCTATAAGGCCCTGCAAGAGTGCAGTGGCAAAGCCAGCCGTGGATTTAGAGAAAATTGGCAAATGGTAATGGTTGTGAAGGTATGTACAGAACTCTAGGTAGCAGCTTCTAGGATATCCCTGGTAGGGACACCTCTGAGAAAGGCTGCAGAGGTAAATGCAGCTCTGGTAGAATGTGGTCTAATCCCCTGTGTGGTAGGCTTTCCACAAGGTGCTTATAGCAGAAATGAATGCAATGGCCTATCCACTTAGAAATGGTTTGCTTTGACATGGCCTTCCTCTCTGCCCCTGCAGCAAATGAAACCAGCAGTTGTTCAGATTTCCTGAGAGGTTTAGTCCTGTCCAAATAAAATCTAAGTTGTCTGTGCACATCTAAGGAGTGCAGAATTCTCTCTCCTTTGTTCTGTGGATTAGAAAGGAAGGCTGGACAAATGAATGGCTTAAGGGCCACACTGGATACCACCTTGGCCTTGAAGGAGGGATTGGTCCTGAGGGACACCCTATCCGCATGAAAAATGATGAAAGGCTCCACTGCCATGGTGGCCTGTAATTCAGACACCCTTCTAGCTGAAGTGATGGCTAAAAGGAAGGCGGATTTCCAAGAAAGGAATTTCAACTTTGCATTTTCAGCTGGCTCAAAAGGAGGTACAGCGAGTTTTTCCAATACAAAGTTAAGGTCCCAGGCTGGGGTAGGAGCTGTCCTGGGTGGTCTTAAGTTTTTGGCCCCTCTGAGGAACTGCTTTAGCAGTGGATGAGAGAAGAGGGGAGGTTCTGTGTTGTGATGAGCTGAAATGGCTGAGGCATGAATTTTGGAGGAAAAGGAAAGGCCCTTGTGCAACATCTCAGTTAAGTATTGAAGAATCTGAGGCAAACTGGGCACTGCTGTGTCCATCCCCTGAGTTGGTTCCAGGAACAGAATCTTTTCCATTTTTCAGTGTAGGATTTTCTAGTACTAAGCCTCCTTGCCTGCAAAATGACATCAAACACTTGCTTACTGAGGGATGGTAACGGAGAGATCAGGTAATAAGCCAGGCTGCCAGATTCAGGGTCTGAAGCTGTGGGTGCAGAATCTGGCCCTCCTGCTGAGACAACAGGACAGGGGTCTGAGGCAGGTGTCATGGTGCTAGCAGTGACACACTGCGCAAAAGGGGGTTACCAGTGTTGACATGGCCAGTCTGGTGCAATCAGTATCATCCTTGGTTTGTCCTGTTTGATCTTTAGTAATACTTTGGAGAGAAGAGGCAGAGGGGGAAAGGCATAAACTGATTTTTCCAGGTGAAGGACAGGGCATCCACATTCCAAACTTGTTTGTGGAGAGTCCTTGTGCAGAATTTTTTCAATTGGTAGTTCTGGGGGGAGGCAAACAGGTCTATGTTGAAAATCCTTGGTTCCAGTTTCCACTCATGTGGGTCCATGAGATTTCTGCTTAGATCATCTGCCAGTGTGTTTAGCTTTCCTGGCAGGAATTGAGCCTGTAGGTGCACTTGGTAGTTCAAGGCTGTGTTCCACAGAGTCATGGCTAGTCTGCAGAGAGGGTATGAGTGGGTTCCCCCTGCTTATGTACCACATAACCGTGGTGTTGTCCGTCTTTACCATTAATTGTCCTGGAAGGATGTGGTCCTTGAAGGCTGTCAGAGCATTCTGTACAGCTAACATTTCTTTCTGACTGATGTGCAAGTGCATTTGAATTGGGTTCCATTTGCCCTGAATGCACTTCCCTGCCAAGTGAGCCCCCCATGCATAGTCTGATACATCTGTTGTTAGGGTTTGGGCAGCAGGGGGTAGAGTGAATGGCAGTCCCTTGTTTTGGTGACAGGCGTCTGCCCACCAAAGGAACTCTATCTGTAGACAAGGAATGATAGGAAGCATTGTTTCTAGACACCATAGGCTTTTTAGATACCATTGTAGTTTCCTCATATGCAGTCTTGCATATGGAATTAGTAGAATACAAGAGGCCATGAACCCCAGGGCTTGCAGTATTTTCCTTGCAGATAGCTGGGTCTTTGTGGCCAGTAGTTTGAAGTAGGCTGTCAAATGAACTTATTTTTCTGGAGTGATTAAAGCCATCTGGGAAATTGTGTTCAAGCTTGCTCCCAGGAATACAATTTGTTGGCAGGGTACACAATGTGATTTCTTTTTATTTATAGTGTACCGCAAGGAAGTTAGCAGTATGTCCTGGTTTTCTGCCTGAATTAGACAATTTTCTAGGTATGAATATATTTGGATATTTCTTTGCCTGCAAAATGCAATGACTGGAGCTAGGCACTTTGTGAATACCGTGCAGAGAACTGATAGTGCATGTATCCTGCTTTGAAGCATAGGTATCTTCTGCAGGATTCCCTTATAGGGATGTGCAGGTAAGCTTCCTTTAAATCCATTGTTGCCAACCAGGCATCTTTTCCCTAGCATAGGAAGCAGTTGGTGAAGAGTTAACATCTTGAATTTTGGAATCATCAAAAATGTGTTTAGGATAAAGAGGTGGAGTTGTCTTTTCTGGGTACCAGGAAAAACCTTGAGTAGAAACCTTGTCCCCGTTCCTCTTCTGGGACAGGCTGAATATCCCTTATGCTTAAGAGAGCAAGAATTTGCTTTTGAGCCTCTGAACACTGATTGGGGGGTAGGTCTGGCCAACCTCTGTATCCTTGGTAAACTATATTTAAAACCCATTTGTCTTGGGTAATGAGTTCCCAATTTTTTGCCTGTCACAGTCAGTTGTGCAGGGCTTGGAAGATTTAAAGTTAAGTCATTGAGACAATTTACCATAGGGGGAGTCTTACCACTCCCTGCTTTGGAAGTGGGAGCCCCCCAATGCTTAGCCCTGTGAGTACCTTGGGAATGAAGCCTGGGTGTTCTGCTGGTTCTAGGTTTGGACTGAGAAGGCCTGGAAGAGGCAGGAAAGGACCAATTCTTAGAGGGCCAATGCCTACTAAGTTTGGGAGGCTGTACTTGCAGGAAATCTTTAACAGTTTGCATAGAGTTAGCTGTTTCCTCCATCTTTTTACGTACTACTTCTGCTTTATTGCCAAACAGGCGGTGTTGGTTTAAGGGAGCATCCAGCAATTTAGCTTTAACATGATCTGGCAAAGATTGCTCCTTAAGCCAAGCATGCCTTCTAAGCACAGACCCAGTGACAGCAGTCCTGCAAGATGCCTCTAGTGAATCAAAACCACATTGCAAAGTATGTTTCCAACTTCTTTAGCAGAATGCATTAAATCCTGTAAATCTTTATTTTCAGCACAGTCAGGAATCAACATCAATTTCTATTTAAGCAATCCAATAATATGCTGCTGATACTTCAACATATGAAACTGGCAGTTTAAGGCCCTAATGGCGAAGGTTGCAGAAGTGTATACCTTCTTACCCCATCTATCCAGCGGCCTGGAATATCTATCAGAGAGGGTAGGATTTTTGGCAGTAGTAGCCTTAATGCCCTTGGGTCCCTGTGACATGGTCTCAGGATCTGCAGTAAGAGTTTTAAAAAGGAACTTGTGAGAGTCAGGAACCCTGTAATATCTATCAGGTTTTCTGGGAGCAGGAGCTAAAGAATCAGGGGCCAAGCTAGATTCCGAAAAGGCATCATCACAATGTCCAATACAGGGGGGATAGCTAAAGGCCTGTGTTGGGGCAGGAGTAAGAAATCCCTAAGTCTTTTTTTCAGAGTCAGAGTAATCCTGGCTTTAGAGATCCTCTGGAGGGGAAGCAGAGGGAATAGAGTCCTCTGCATCAGAATCCTCACCGGTAGATAAGGGCAAATCCTGGTCATCAGAGGAAACAGAAATTTCAGAATCCTGATCAGAAGAATCATAAGCAAACTCAGTCCTAGGTCTCTTAGACCTGATTAAAGTAATAAGGTCTTCAGCCATTCTTATCGTTTGTTTTTTAGACATAGAGGCCTGACCATGCGGTCTGGGTGTCAGTTTTCTAGGCATGGATCGAGTTTTAGGCCTTGAAGAAGAAGATGGCATTGGTTTAATATGCAAGTCATTAGGCCTGAATACACCCTCAGAAGCCAGTGCCTGCACAGTGGCTCCAGACCCATCCAAGGTAGAGACATCCACAGGTTCCACAGATGAAGCATATCGTGGCATACTCCAAATGGGTCTCTCACTGAGTACCGGCAACTGGCGCTTACTGCTTTAGGAGAAAGAAGCGTCAGGCGACCTTTATGTGGTATGTCTCTCTCTTTATCTTTACACTTTTTTGGGATGTCCATACAATGATGAATAGTTTGTTGTTTAAATGGAATACAAATGAAAATCTTTATGGTGGTATTTTGCTTTCCACAAGAAATACTGACTTTGACTTTTACTGGTTGAGCAAGAGAAAAAAAAAAAATTTTATATGGGAGCTTAGTTGAAGACTTAAATTTCAGGAGTCGACCGACCCGGCACTTCTCGCTGCTTTCTGCACGGGCACACGACAAGAAAGAAAGACTGATGTAATGCCGGCTGCCTGCTGCTATACCCTGACTACCACTGGCTGACGGGAAGATGGGACAGCGGGGCGATGGGACCCAAGACTTTGTTAATCAGGCTGACTGAAAATGTGATGACTGCAACAGTGAAACACGAAGAACATCAAGGGTGTTAACATACTGCAGTCTCCCAGAGGCTAGTTCAGAAATTTTAAAGAGACAGTACATTTTTCTACACTGTGCAAATGAATGAGGAGTGAGAAAGAAATGAAACACTACACAGTGCGATAACATACCATCCATCACACAAAACAGCCGGGTCAGTGGTCACACTCACTCACACTTTTGCAATACATGAGTAGACTATTTTGTCTGCAAAGTCAACTGACCAGTTCTTCTGTCATGCAGTTGTAACAGTCGCCTTTTTGCTTAACCTAAAATACACACAAGTGACAATGACACTGTATACTCACTGTAATTAATCCTATCCTGATTATTTCAGAATTATCATGCAGCTTAATAAAATGCAGTCTATACAGATGTAATCAACTGAATAATTTCCAAAATGACTGCACAAAGAATTAAGAAGTGATTTTGTCACAACAGTGTTCAATGTGGAAATGTGTGAGCAAAAGCATCCACTATAGATTCACTGCTTTAATTATGCTGGAACTGATGTTTATCGTTAGATGTTGGATGACAGATCTGGTTCTACAGCAATGTCACATAACTTATGAGATCAAACAGAATAAACATAAAATGAAGGAAGGTTTTTATGTATGAAACTCATCAAGTGGTGTAGTAAATGTATTTTACATTAAAAGTTAACATTTTTGATAAACGGTGTCAGTTTAATTACTTTGCACATCATGCTAGTATAACTTGCTCTGCAACTTAGCATGAGACATCTGTGTTGGTACAGCCAGTGAGCCCTATGACAGTAAGTCAGAAACTCCAACATGTAGTGCTGACATACAATTATTTTAGTAATAGGACAGGAAGTCTTTTTTTTAATAAACAACTTGCATGGAAGTTGTGATTAGCATACTGTAAGAGAGCCTGCTGTGCATGTCCCTTAGATCTTTACTTCTGGTAAGCTTACAATACAAGTAGTTTTTTCCTCATACTTTTATCTTTTTCTGCTTTACTATTTAGTTGTATTAACATGTGATGTACTTCAGGGATGGTTACACTACTCTTTGCAAGCATTT